>NW_026712114.1:0-235000 GCF_030504385.1 Musca domestica
TGGTTTATTTCAACACTCGGGGCTGTCGTCTGTGATTATGCAACCGCTTTGTCGAGCCGCTGTCACCATATTCGCCGATCTTCTCCGTATTATCTATATTTAATTTATTTTTCCTTAGCTCCATATATCATCGAAAGAGATATTTTACTTCACAGAATAAGAAAGGATGTTCCGATTTTACTCCAACTTTGCAAATCCGAACATTTCCCTCTATGCTACCTTAGGTGCGAAAATGGACAATATCGGTGTGGCAAAATATTATAGCTCTTATAAAATGTGATGAAAGAGTCCGATTGTCTTCAAATTACACACATCACAATATTTTTTTTAACCCAAGGCCTGCTGTGAATATGGATTATATTGGTTCACTCCTTCTGGTACCTCCCCCACAAAAGGTCAAAATTTTGAATATCAATGAAGCTCATAAAACGCGTAATAATAAAGATATATATAGATAATAAAGATGATAGAGCTCGGACCATTTCTTCTTGTACCTCCCTCATAAAGGGTCAACATTTTGAATAATCAATACGACTATAAAGTCCGAAATTCATATTTCACACATCCCATAATATTTACTAACATAAGATCTGCTGTGAATGTAAGTATTCCATGGTCCACTCCTTCTGGTACCGCTCCACCCACACGTTTATATCTGTCATAACGTGTGAGACAAGTAAGCGAATTTTTGCTGCTTGCTATATCTTAATATTTCTTTCAACCAGAAACCTGAGATGAATATATCGCATAAAATTTGATGATCTTGCAATTTTGCCCATACCAATATTTATACCCTACATCACATAGTGGCAAGTGTAAGTTGTTTGTAACATGGAGAAAGAAACGAGACACACCCAAAGTTACTTTTGAGGATCTTCATAAAATCACTTTTTGAGTCGATTTATGCATGTCATCGGTTGAGGTATAGCTATAGCTCCCATATATACATTTAATCCGATTTGGTGTTTAAGACCCTGCATTCGATAACAATAACATTTAATATCAGCTAACTTATAGAGCTCGGAAATACCTTTGCCAAATTTTATCTTGAACGGCTAAGATTTGGATATAGCTCCCATACATATCCTTAATCCGATTTTAGGCTTATATTAGCCCAAATGAAGTGAATTTCGGGACGTACGTTACAATTTTGTGGAACTCGGCTCCGATTTATATATATTTGTTTTTAAAAAGCCTTCTCGAAATGCATAGTGGTGTAGAGTATCATATAGTCGGCCCGCCCGAATTTTGACTTTTCCTACCGATTTTATCTGTGTTAAATAAAGTATGAAAACGAAACCTACTCCATAGGGGGTCAGCAATTAGAATAATCATTACAGAAGTCAAAAAAAATGTATATAATCGAACATTGAATTGCTGAAGGTATACATCTGTCGACAAAACCGACTGATACTTTTTTAACTTATTATTATTTTTTTAAAAAATTTCCAAATTCCTTCCAAAAGGTGGAGCGTCTTATCTTAGAGATATCATTAATATTCTGATAACCAGTGATGACATATTAGTCATATATCGACTATTTTTTGTCAAACGAGTACATCACTGGGATATGTTGGCAAACATGTGAATTAAATATCATTTCAATTTTCTTTTATTGTGCATTTTGGAAATTCTCTAAAATGTTGGCGATTCTTGTTAAATCTCCAGTACTATCGCGTTTTTTGTGCTGTAAAGTATGTTAAAAAGTTTTTTAAGGTCTAGCTGAAAAAAAATTCCTCTTCCCTCCACATTCGTATTTTAATAACAGCTGTTTTATTCTTTTTCATGCCACAAAGAAATGCTTTCCTTTGTGAATAGTAAATGTGGTACGATCTCCCATTAATTTCTAAATTAAAACTTAATAAAACTTCACTATATCCCAGGAGGTCGGCAAGTAATTGTATATCATAAAATAAATAAATAGGTTTGTTACTCCACATAATAAACGTTTTCTTTTAGAATAAAGAAGCATTGCTTAAACTTGTTATTGCATGCATTTTATAGACGCCTCCGCGCATTTTTATACACCCACAAAAATGGACCCTCCATCCATAATAATCTTCTATTCATTAGGAATACCTGAAATGGGATGATATATTCCCTTGGACTCATATTTATCTAATCTACTCCACAGTAATTTAGCATTGTAATAGAGACTCTAGATATTTGAAGTAATTCAAAGAATTTCTTTGGAGTACCTCAAAAAAAAAAAAAAACGGAATATATCAAATTTGTACAATTTGTAGGTACATCGATTCACCTCCAGCCCTCAACACTCCCTCAAGTACTTTGTGGACGGGGGGTGGGTGAGCGTGTGTATAAAATAGATTTCTTACAAAAATGACACAAAGCCCTTGAGACACAACAAAAGAAACAAATCGGAAACATTGCCAAGGAAGGCATGAAGCGAAGAAAAAGAAACATTGATGCCAGCAGAACCAACAAACTATGCAACACTAACAAGCAACACAAGCACAATATAAAAATAGAACATGTTCCGCAATTTAAACTAATAAATCACAACGAAATTTGTTCGTTACGCTGATGCGAACGAAAATGTTGAAGTAACCGAATATCGAATTACATCTTAAGTAACAAACCACTCGAGTTTCAATTTGAGTCTATTATCATTTCCCCTCTTTTGTAAGTTTTCATTGCAGCTGTAATTCCCAGGTGTTTGGTACGTACAAAAAAAAACAACAAGTACCTTTGAGGTTGGGCAACATTTTAAAAGATTTCACAAAAAGATGTAGGAGCCAGAACTCGTATTGAAATTTATCAGATAATTTTATTATCCATTCGAAATGGATGTGGCTAGGCAACTGTGGACCGCAAATTGAGATTAACCTCTTGGGATGATTACAATTATGTAAGCAGGTAGGCTGCTAAATTGATTTCGCAATAAGGAAAGCGCTCTTGAAGACAAACAAATCGTTGGAACTTCAAGAAAGTCAACGGCCTAAGGAGGTCCAAAAAAGACTAAAAGGTTATCTCTATAGAAGGACACTATTTGAAGACAAGGACGGGCTTCACACAGAAGGCCGAGAAGGTCTTTTTATAGTAGACCCGAAGGAGGTGATCTCATAGAAGACACGAGGAATGTATTTTTCTCATAGGAAGACCAGAAGGTCTTCTCACAGGAAGGCCAGAAGGAATCTTCTCATAGGAAGACTAGAAGGTATCTTCTCATATGAAGACCAGAAGGTATCTTCTCATATGAAGACCAGAAGGTCTTCTCATAAGAAGATCAGAAGGTCTTCTCATAAGAAGACCAGAAGGTTTTCTCATAAGAAGACCTTCTCATAAGAAGACCAGAAGGTCTTCTCATAAGAAGACCAGAAGGTCTTCTCATAAGAAGACCAGAAAAGGAAGAGAAGAGAAGGTCTTCTCATAGGAAGACCGGAAGGTCTTTTCATAGAAGACCAGAAGGTCTTCTCATAGAAGCCAGAAGGTCTTCTCATAGAAGGCCAGAAGGTCTTCTCATAGAAGGCCAGAAGGTCTTCTCATAGAAGGCCAGAAGGTCTTCTCATAGAAGGCCAGAAGTCTTCTCATAGAAGGCCAGAAGGTCTTCTCATAGAAGGGCCAGAAGGTCTTCTCATAGAAGGCCAGAAGGTCTTCTCATAGAAGGCCAGAAGGTCTTCTCATAGAAGGCCAGAAGGTCTTCTCATAGAAGGCCAGAAGGTCTTCTCATAGAAGGCCAGAAGGTCTTCTCATAGAAGGCCAGAAGGTCTTCTCATAGAAGGCCAGAAGGTCTTCTCATAGAAGGCCAGAAGGTCTTCTCATAGACGACCAGAAGGTCTTCTCATAGAAGACCAGAAGGTCTTCTCATAGAAGACCAGAAGGTCTTTCATATAAGACCAGAAGGTATTTCATAGAAGACCAGAAGGTCTCTCATAGAAGACCAGAAGGTCTTCTCAAAGAAGACCGGAAGGTCTTCTCATAGGAAGATGAGAAAGTCTTCTCATAGAAGACCAGAAGGTCTTCTCATAGAAGACCAGAAGGTCTTCTCATAGAAGACCAGAAGGTCTTCTCATAGAAGACCAGAAGGTCTTCTCATAGAAGACCAGAAGGTCTTCTCATAGAAGACCAGAAGGTCTTCTCATAGAAGACCAGAAGGTCTTATCATAGAAGACCAGAAGGTCTTCTCATAGAAGACCAGAAGGTCTCTCATAGAAGACCAGAAGATCTTCTCATAGAAGACCAGAAGGTCTTCTCATAGGAGAAGGTCTTCTCATAGAAGGTCTTCTCATAGGAAGATGAGAAGGTCTTCTCATAGGAAGATGAGAAGGTCTTTTCATAGGAAGATGAGAAGGTCCTCTCATAGGAAGATGAGAAGGTCTTCTCATAGGAAGATGAGAAGGTCTTCTCATAGGAAGATGAGAAGGTCTTTTCATAGGAAGATGAGAAGGTCCTCTCATAGAAAGATGAGAAGGTCTTTTCATAGGAAGATGAGAAGGTCTTCTCATAGGAAGATGAGAAGGTCTTCTCATAGGATGATGAGAAGGTCTTCTCATAGGAAGATGAGAAGGTCTTTTCATAGGAAGATGAGAAGGTCCTCTATAGAAAGATGAGAAGGTCTTCTCATAGGAAGATGAGAAGGTCTTCTCATAGGAAGATGAGAAGGTCTTCTCATAGGGAGATGAGAAGGTCTTCTCATAGGAAGATGAGAAGGTCTTCTCATAGGAAGATGAGAAGGTCTTCTCATAGGAAGATGAGAAGGTCTTCTCATAGGAAGATGAGAAGTCTTCTCATAGGAAGATGAGAAGGTCTTCTCATAGGAAGATGAGAAGGTCTTCTCATAGGAAGATGAGAAGGTCTTCTCATAGAAAGATGAGAAGGTCTTCTCATAGGCAGACCAGGGTTCTTTTCATAGAAAGACCCAAAAGGTCTTCTCATAGAAGTCTTCTAACTTAAGCTAAATGGAGTTTTACACCAGAATTGAAAGAGGTATCGAATATTTCTTAATTTTCATCAAATCTCCGTCATGAGTTTCACAGTATCCTCGTTTCCTTCCATAAATTTTTATAAATCCAATTAAAGTTTCATTAACAAGAACATTACTGTAAGCAAGAAAAATGTGTGCGTGTGTGTTTAATTTTACAATATTTACTCATTTGTCCAGCTATACATACACACGTACACACATTCGTTGCCATCCCACACCACTTGTGCGCCAATGTATCCGAGGTCGTTTCCATCGCCATTAAATGAATGCGTTGTGACAAGTTGTCCTGACGCTGATGTGTGATGTTCTTCTATGGATAATTAAAATTATTTACTCTGTTTGTTCGGATTTGGTTGTTGTTGCTGTTCCTCATGTTTGCTGACTGCTGGTTGGTTGGTTGTAAGGAGCAAAATCTGAAATGCAATTTAGGAAATTTCTATCATCCAGTTTGTACTTCCAGTTCGGTTTTATTTAATTTTGTTTTTTTTTTTTTTATTTTTATTAAGTTTAAATCCTTTCCATCCGTCCCCAGCGAGGTTCGCTTATGACGTTAACGTTGTCACTCAACCTCCACAGGATTCTTTCGCTCTTCGGTTTTTTTTTTCTTTTGTCGTTTATGCAAAACGTGCAGTGAATTATAAATGAATTCTTATTTCTTTTGTGCGAATGTATTGCCATAACTGTATATAATAGTTGTGTGCGTTTGTGCGTGCTTTTTTTCATGTAATGTTCAAATTCTATTTGTCCTTTTGTGCGTGAGAAACAGTGGTTATTGCAGATGTAATTGGTCGATTTATAGTTTGAAGCTTTTAGGGGTAGTTTGAAGCTTTTAGAGGCTTTTAAAAAATCAATAAATAAGGATGGATCTTTCAGGGCAAACGCTGGGCGATTGCATCTTTGCCATATTTTTCGCGGATTTGTATTTGTAGTTCGTAATGGGATCTAACTCCTGTGGCGGAACATAGTATGTATTGGTCCACGTTTTCGTATAGTGCATATATGACATATAATGATACCCTCCGATATTCGGTATTTCAATAATCCTAGTCATATTTACCCCAGAAACTGTTTCAAATTTGGTATTTAAGAAGAATTAGTAGATGACAATCCTTGAAGTAGAAAATTGTCTAGAGAGGTTTCCATTTCGCTATGGCCCCCATATAACGGCCTTACCCACTTTATTGATTTTTAAAAAGTTAAACAGCATTATCCAAACAGAGTACGTTTGAATTCAGATACTTTTATATTTAGGATTTAAAGATAGGAATTTAAAATTTCGGCCCGGCCGAACTTAATGTTGCAAATATCCAAAACCACATTCATATATCAAACTTACTTTCCAACATAAATTTTCATACAAAATTTCAAGTTTTTAGTTTCATCTGTTGACTTCACACCAAATGATACCATTTCAGAAGTTCAGTAAAATTTTAGAAAAATTCCTAAATTTATTGTTTCAATTTTCAATAACCCTTTCGTTCATCTATCCTGCACTCCATCAGCGATTCTCATTCCAAATTTCAGAATTCCAGTTCCATCGATTCCTCAAACTTCCAATTTATACAAAGTTTAGTACCATTTAGTACACATAACTTAGAAATTTCAAAGCTTCCCGCATGCCACAATCCTACACATCCACGGCAATCCTAATTCCAAATTTTAAAGGTCCACCCCTGTAGATTCGCCCAAATACAAATTGTACTTTGTTTAGTACATTTTATTATATATAAGTACAATTATCCAAAACTACCTACATATCCCAATCCTATACGCCGACAGTAATTTTCATTTCCAATTTTCAGGATACAGATCTATTGGCTCACCCAAATCCGAATTGTACCACATTTAGTACCATTTAGTACACTTATGTACAAATTTTCATAACTACATACACGGTCCAAAAGAAATGTTATTTTTAATTTTCAGGATTAAAACTTTATTGGTTCACTCAAAATTTCAATTGTACCACATTATGTACCATTTAGTACACATGTATACGATTTTCCAAAACTACCTGCATTCCTCAGTCCTACATTGCAATACAAATCTTATTTCCAAATGTCAGGGTTCCAACTCTATTGGTTCTGCCAAAATTTAAATTGTACCCAATTTAGTACCATTTAGAATGCATATGTACGAACTTCCAAAAATATCTACATTCCTCAGTCGTCGAATGCAATAGTAATCTTATTTCTAACTTTCAAAATTCCAGTCCTATAGGTTCACCAAAATCGGAATTCTACTAAATTTAGTACCGTTAAGTACTTTTCGTACACTCAGGTACACATTTCGAAAACTTCCTCCATATCCCAATTCTACACTCCAACATTATATTATTTAAAAAATTCAGGACTCCATCTCCATTCGTTCCTCCACATTCAAATTGTTGTACATTTAGTGCCGTTTAGTACTTTTCGTATATATAAGTACACACTTCCAAAACTACCTTCTTACATCGACTGTATTCCTCATTCTTGATTTCCACTTCAAATTTCAGGTTGTTAGCTTCAAACGTTCACATGAGACGAAATGTTACCAAATGTAGCACATTTTAGTACTTTTCGTATAGAGCGAATTTGCAAAAACCCTTTCCTACGTCTATTGTTAGTGACCCTCATTCCAAATCTAAGAGTTCTAGCTCTATTTCTTCTTCAAATACTAAGCTTACCATATTTAGTACCTTTTAATACTTTTCGTACCGTTCTATTACGAATTTCCAAAACCCGAGCCTTATCTGACCCCTTCGGACCAAGGGTGACATTTACCTTTAATATCAAGATTCTAGCTTCAGCCGTTTCGTCTGGGTATTGATTAATCGTAAATTCAGTCAATTAATTTACTCTTTTTATACCCTCCACCATAGAATGGAGGGTATATTAATTTTGTCATTCCGTTTGAAACACCTCGAAATATACATTTTAGACCCCACAAAGTGTATATATTTTTGATCAGCATAAAATTCTATGTCGATTTAGCAATGTCCGTCCGTCTGTCCGTCTGTGGAAATCACTCTAGCTTCCGAACGAAATGAAGTGAGTTAATAAAAATTTACTCAAATGTGTATTATGCCTGCAGGACTTTTGGTATGGAAAATAAACCATGTAGGTCCACGTCTTCCTATAACCCCCATGTAACGGTACCTCCCGATATTCGGTATTTTGATGATTTTTGCGACAATATTCATCGGAATTGTTTCAAATTTGGTATTTGAAGTTTGTAATATATACTACGGCTTAAGACAGAAAATGGGCCATGTAGGTCCACGTTTTGGTATAGCCCCCATAGAATTCGGTATTTCGATGATTTTAGCGATATTATTCACCGGAATTATTTCAAATTCCGCATTTGATGTTCGTAATGGATAATTCAGCCTATGACAAAGAATTTTCTGTGCAGGTCCAAATCTTCGTATAGCCCCCATATAACGGTATCCCCGATATTGGGTAATTTGATGATTTTAGCGACATTATTTACCTCAATTATTTCAAATTTTGTATTTGAAGTTCGAAATGGATACTACAGCCTATGCCAGAAAATTGTCTGTGCAGGTCCATGTTTTATAACCCCCATGGTATCACCCTATATTCGGTATTTTGATGATTTTAGCTATTTTATAAACAGATTTTTTTTTAAGTTTTGCATTTGAATATTTAATAGCTTATGACGAAAGTTGCCTATGCAGGGCCACGTCGTCGTATAGACCCTAATATACGGCTACATTCGGTATTTTTAGGATTTTAACAGGTTTTTAACGGATTTTATTTTTTTGAAAATTGCCAAATTTGTACCAAATGGTGGAGGGTATACAAAGTTTGGCCCGGCCGAACTTACAGCTTTTTTACTTATTATTAATATAGAGTACGGAGATGGCAATTACTTCCAACCTTTAATCCGTACAATATCTAGGATCGGGAAGTAACATTATATTCGAACCTATTTTAAGGAGCAGTTTCTGCTGGAATGACAATCTTAATATATCCTGCCTGGTCTGGTGACGTGTATTTAATTTTCAAATTTTGCTTTAGACGAAAATCATAGTTATTTTTTGAGTATACCGAATACACGATTATCCCACTGTTCGGCTATCGCAGGACCATTTCATTCCTTTATTATGCTATAATGTGTAAAATTTTTTAACGAAATTCATAGAATTTTTTTGTTTCGTTCTCTATCGTCTTTCTTTTTTGCTTTCCGTTGCTGCTCTAAAATGGCAGAGATATGCGAGTGAATAAAGAAATATGAAGAATGAACAGCTAACCACCAACAACAACGACAACAAAAACAAAAACAAAATAAAGAAAAAGTCTGGAATTGTATGGAAGCATTTCACTTTGCGAATAAGGACAGATTTATATAATTTCCATTACTAATACACTTTGGGTGTAGATGTGTGTGTGTGTGTGTGTGTTTGTAAGTGTGCGTGCTCTGTAATGAGAGGGACACTCTATTGGCGACATTTTTTCATGGCCCAACCGAAGAAATTCTATTCGAAAGAATTATGCATAGAATGTGCGGGAATTTGTCTATCATCATTTCAGATGCAATAATCCCCGGAGAGGGAATTATAATTATGTTTTATTAATGAAAAATATTTTTTGGTTTATGAACGCACACTCCCCAGGGGTGGGTGTGAGTGTGTGTGAGCCTACATGTGTGTTTGGTGGTCGTTGGTTCGGTCACATACCACAACTGAACATAATCGCACACAACAAAGGCCAAGTTAATTTTTTAATTGAGTTTGAAGTAATAGTGAGTCATGTCCCCACAAAGAGGCAATGTCCTTGATGGTTGGCCTACAGGAACAGGAGTCCAAATGTAAATAAACCCCAAGCCAAAGTTATTTGGGGAATATGTGCGAATAAATTGTTGGCTAAAATATTTCAAGTTGTCTGGATATTTTGTTACTAAAAAATATGTCTAGGGAATTTGGGTTCGTATGGCACAACAAATTCGAATAACTTTGATTCCTGGGTGTAGGGTATTCTACTAATGTCGCTGTTGTTAACCAAATTTGGTTACTCAAAAAAAGAAGAAAAAAAAGAATATATTCCTTGCATTAAATATTGTGATGCGTGTCGTGGCTGCATCGTTACAAAATTACATTGGGGAGAGATGAAAGGAACAAACAAAACTGAATTGAATGGATGAAAATAAAAATGAATATGATAAAAAAAACAAGTAAAAAAGCTGTACGTTCGACCTGGCTGAACTTTGAATACCCTCCCACATTTGGTACAAATTTGGCCATTTTCAAAAAAAAAAAATAAAAAATATTAAAAATACCGAATGCGATGTAGCCGCATATTAGGGTCTATACGACGATGTGGACCTGCCTATGCTTTTGTCACAAGCTATTACAATATCCAAATGCGAAAAAATCTGTTTATAATGTTGCTAAAATAATCAAAATACCGAATATAGGGTGGTACCATGGGGGTTATAAAACGTGGACCCGCACAGACAATTTTCTGTCATAGGCTGTAGTATCCATTACGAACTTCAAATACAAAATGTAAAATAATTCCGGTAAGAAATGTCGCTAAAATCATCAAAATACCGAGTATCGGGTGGTACCGCTATATGGGGGCTATACGTAGACGTGGACCTGCACAGACAATTTTCTGGCATAGGCTGTAGTATCCATAACGAACTTCAAATGCAAAATTTGAAACGATTCCGGGAAATAAAGTCACTAAAATCATCAAAATTCCGAATATAGGGTAGTACCATGGGGCTTATAAAACTTGGATCTGCACAGACAATTTTCTGTCATAGGCTGTAGTATCCACGACCAACTTTAAATACAAAATTTGAAAGAGTTCCGGTAAAAAATTTCGCTAAAATCATCAAAATACCGAATATCGGGGGTTCCGTTATATGGGAGCTAAACGAAGGCGCCGATCCGCACAGAGAATTTTCTGTCATAGGCTGCAGTATTTAATACGAAATTCAAATACTAAATTTAAAATAGTTCTGGTAAGTAATGTCGTTAAAATCATCAAAATACCGAAAATCGGGGGGTACCGTTATATGGGGGCTATACGAAGACGTGGACCCACATGGCTCATTTTCTGTCTTGGGATGTAGTATCCATTACGAACTTCAAGTACCAAATTTGAAACAATTCCGGTGAATAATGTCGCTAAAATCATCAAAATACCGAATATTGGGTATCTATTACGAACTTTAAATACCAATTTTAAAATAAATCCGGAAAATAATGTCGCCAGAATCATCAAAATACCCAATATCGGAAGGTACCGTTATATGGGGGCTATATGAAGACGTGGACCTACATGGCCCATTTTCAATACCAAAAGTCCTGCAGACATAATACACATTTGAGTAAAATTTTATCAACCCACTTCACTTCGTTCGGAAGCTAGAGTGATTTCCTCAGACGGATAGAAGGACAGACGGACGGACATTGCTAAATCGACATAGAATTTTATACTGATCAAGAATATATATACTTTGTGGAGTCTAAAATGTATATTTCGTGGTGTTACAAACGGAATGACAACGTTAATATACCCTCCATACTATGGTGGAGGGTATAAAAACAACGTTGCATTGCTACGCTGACGAATAAGTAGCACCGTTATCAGCGGTAAGTACCCAGAATATATAGAAGGAGTATGAACGCAAAGAAGAACACACGAATCCATTAGTTCATAAATGTAATCCTCTTTTTCCGCCGCCTTCTAGTCTCGCGTAATTTATTCATTTTGCATTCTTTGCTCTGCTGAAGTTGGACTATCTTTTGGGAAATGTTTTTTTGTTTTTTTTTTTTTTTTTTTTTTTTTTTTTTTAATGGAATATTGTATTTTCGTGGTAATGTTGTCATTGCAACAGCAGCAGGAGCAGCAACAGTAGTGGCAGACGGAATTCTTTGAATTCCAATGCTAATGGAAACAGTGATTTAGAAAGGATACCCTTTATATAAATGCTATGGTGGATATGGGAAACATTTTTGTAATAAACATTGAAACCTGGCTAGGAAACGCACAGCCAAAAATGAGGCAATTTTAAATAGACCGTTTTTTCATAGGAGACGATAAAGTTTTGGTTTTGAGGGGGGAAGTTCTTCCGATATTTTTAAGAATGCACGGTTCTGAACATTTCGTAGTGGTATTAGCCGACACTGTTTTACAATCATTTACTTTTTTCCTGGCCAATATAATTTAAAGGCCCACTTGTGGTACCTCCCCCCAACGGATCAAAATTCTGTATAACCACAGAGCTCATAAAAGTGGAAATGAGCATCCGATTCCCTTCAAACTCAGAACATTTCAATATTTTTATAACCTACATGTGTTGGGGGTATTATAAGTTTGATTGGGCCAAAAATTATGTAACACCTGGAAATTTTGGTTTCCCATATAGAAAAGTATATATGGATCTTCCTATCTCGCTGAGCTAAGTCGAATTAGCTATGTATGTCCGTCCGTCCGTCTGTCCATGTTAATTGTAATCAAGCTACACGTCACAATTATGGCTGGATCCTCACGAAATTGAAAATGGAGGTGGGGTTAGGGTTAGGGTCAGAACAGAACCAAATTGTTTTTGGAGATGATTGCACAATATTTAGCGGTTGAAATGGACCAAAAACAGAAAAATTTCCTGATTTGCAGTTGCTCTGTAAGCCACAATTATGAACCAATTGACACGGAAATTTACATAGAGTTAGAGTTTAGGACTGGGCAGAAGCCTACCAGTTTGGGTGATCGGTGATCGGACAATATTTAGCGGGTAAAATAGACCCTAACTTTTATATAAGGAAATAAGAAAATTTTCTCTAAATCGCGAATATTTTTAATGCCAGCTAAATCACAAATACATTCAAAAGTCACTTCTTACCATTAAAGTGATGCTGATAGCCAAGAAATCATATATATAGCGAAATAGGTACAATATATATGTAAAATAACCGCTGGGCCGATTTTCACAATTCCCATCAATTCTGAATGATCTCATGCCAGAAACGGGTAAAATCTAAAAAAAATCGCGGAAAAATATAGCAACAAAATAGTGAATATATTTTGTTCCATTTTTTTCTTCAATTTTTGTCATATTATTTATCACTTGCCATTTTTTCAATTTGACTTACAATTTTGAATTGTAATTTTTTTTTAAATTAAATTTTACAACACTACGTTTTGAGGATATTATATGCATGTCGCAATTATCGTCCGATCCTCACGGATGGGGTAGGGTAAGGATCAGAATTAAAGCCTATGGTTCTTAAGATGTACATTCAGGTGTTCAAATAGACTAAACAATTAAAAATGTTCTAATTTTGTAGTCGCTCTTTAGACCACAATTGAAAACTAATCGACATACAATTTCGCATCAGAAGAGTGTTAAGGACAGGGGTATTATTTTTGACATTATATCAAAAACCATGTGGGTATCATATGGTCGGCCCCGCACAATTTTAAGCCAAAACATGTGTAACATCACATTTACAGTTGTGGGTAGATCTAATCTCTCGTTGCTAAAAAAATTTAAGATTGCTCCGATATTTGCTACAGGCCCCATGCTACCGTACCTCCTAATTGTTGGCATTTTGAGGGTTTCGACCACAATTTTAAGACCAAACTGCTAAATTCTGTGAAGATAGGTCCTCTATTATGTATAGAGAAAATTTTAGATATTTTGAGAATCTCTCCCTGCAAAATTTTGTGGAGTTAAGTCCACTTTTATGTATAGTATAGAGCCTATACTAACTACTTCCTAATTTTAGGTATTTTGAGGGTTTCAGACAGAGTATTTTACAAACTTATTGTTTGTTATTTTATTTCTCAGGTGTAGTTTTGTTCTTCTCAGTGGATAAAACTACCAAAATTGTAAATATTCCTTCTTTTAACGTAGGTCTCTGCAGAGCCCAATGGGGTTTGATCTCCAAAAAAACGGAATTATGTTCAAACGAAAGAATTTTTTTTCTATGTCCATATCTTAATCAGTTAAAAAGAACAGCATTTAAGTTGAGACAGAATATGAGATATGACTAGCAATATCTGAAATAGACCAAAGCCTTCCCAATACAGGGAGCTAGAAAAATGCAATGCAAAAATGCAAATGCAAGCAAAATAAAATCGGAAATAGCATAAAATTGTAGAATAAGTTTTGATTTGTTCGAATTGGTTACCTTTGGCACGAATTATGGCCTTCAAATGGCCAATGAAACCGTCACACTCTATCCGAATGTTGCTCTGCGGTATTTTGGTTCATTCCCGGCGAAGCACTTGCGTGAGGTGATCGACACTTTAGTATTTTTTAGTGCCAACCTTGCCGAAGATCCTCATTTTGTAACCATTTTTGGGTGGCGCATGCTGAGTGCGATGGTGCTGAGTCCTGTTGGAATGTCCAAGGTCTGCGGCCAAAATGTTAGCGTGCCCAAGGCTTTAATGCACCCTCCAGAATATTTTCGCGATAATAATCGGCATTTATTCTGATGCCATGGTCGATTAATACGAGCGGAGAGCGACCATCGGCGGCCCACAACATCACCATGGCCGACGCTTGAGTTCTGGTGGCCAATTAAAGGTGCACATTTTCAGCTGACCTCTATGGCAAGTAAACACGAATTTTTGTTTTGTTTGTTTACAACTTCTGCTGGACAACGAATGTTTTCTCATCGGAGAAAACCAAATTTGGCAGTTCACCACTTTCGGCCCAGCTAAGCAACTCTTTAGCTCTCTTGAGTCTATTTTCTTTCTGTTGCGGCGTAAGTTCTTGCAATTTTTGGAATTATAATGGCTTTACCCCGAACTCATTTTTCTATATTCTCCGAATGGAGTGGTGCGATATGTTCAGCTCATGAGCCATTGTTCGGCGACTGCGACGATTTTTTCTGCTGATGTTGCTGTTTTCTTCCATCCACTTCCCTGACGTCGGGCTTCGCTAACGAGTATCACGATAACGAGCGATGGTACGAGACACAAAAGATTTATTCACATTTTAATGCTGGAGTGCCTTAACGATAGCCACTTGTGGTTTTCCATCCGAAAATAAAGAAATCACACCATCACGCTTGAATACCATCACGAATAATTTTTTGCTGGAAAATTCTCACCAAAATGCTCTTGTACGCTTGTAAACAATATAATGAGCTGCCACTGGAATAATTTTAACAACTGTCGGACGATGGGTCTTAGAAATGACAGTAGTTTGAAGTAAGTTGCAGTTTTTTCATCTCACTGTGTATATACAACTGTTCCGCCAAATATTGGTATTTGAAATATTTTAGTCACATTTTTCGAAATGAGTAACTTTATATCTATGGTTCACTTGTAGAATATCTTTGTAAAAAAGAGGTTAAATATAAATCTACGATTTGATGTAACCCCAAAGTATTTTATAAAAAGATTATTAAGAATTAAGATTATTAAGAATAGACCCTACAAAGTATATATATTTTGGATCAGCGTAAAATTCTAAGACAATAAGACAATGTCCGTCTGTCTGTCTGTTGTAATCAAGCTCTTTCAAACGAATTGAGATAGAAGGATAAAATTTTGCATTCTGCATAGTTTACTAGTAGGCAGGTTAAGTTCGTAAATGGGTCATGTCGGTCAACGTTTTCGTATAGCCCCCATATAACAATATCTCCCGATATTCGGTATTTTCATGATTTTAGCGACATTATAAACTTGAATTATTTTAAATTTCGTATTTGAAGTTCGTAATGGATACATCAGCCTATGACACAAAATTTTTGTATGCAGGTCCAAGTCTTCGTATAGCCCCCATATAACGGTGCCTCCCGATAGTCGGTATTTTCATGATTTCAGCAACATTATTCTCCAGAATATTATTTCGTACTGGAAGATCCTTATGGGTACTACATACAACCTGTGGCAAAAAATGTTGTATGCAGGTCCACATCTTCGTATTGCCCCCATATAACGGTACCTCCAGATATTCGGTATTTTCATGACTTCAGCCACATTATTCTACAGAATCGTTTCAAATTTCGTACTGAAATATCCCAATGGATACCTCAACTTATGGCAAAAAAAAATGATATACAGGAATTCGTCTTCGTATAGTCCCCATATAACAGTTTTCATTTAAGTGGTCGTTTTCGTTTTTTTTTTTTTTTTTTTTTTTTTTTTTTTTTTTTTTTTTGTTTTTGTGAAAATTTTCCACCATGGGTACTTGTTTTTAATTGTTTTCTCTGAAATGCTAAATCTGGCAAAGTTTCATTGAATGAAACTAGACCTGCAAAATGTTATCAATTCAGATTCACATTTTAAATAAATTTCATAGAGCAGATACAACCAATTTCAAATTGTTTAAGGTTCTGGTCACATTCCGCCATTGAAGTGACTTCAATTTGTCTTTATGCCCTACACCACAGGGTCAGGTCAGGGTATTCTGTCTTTGTGCATTTGTTTGTAACAGGCAAAAGAAAACGAGATAGACCCATAGTTCCTTTTGATGATCTGCATAGAATCACATTCTGAGTCGATCGTCCGTCCGACCGTCCATCTGTCCTTGTATTTTTGTAAGGAAAGTACAGTTCGCATTTATTACCCGATCCAGATGGAATTTTGCACAAATCATTTGTTTGACCCAAGGACGAACCCTATTAAAATTGGAGATAATCGGTAAAAATTATATATAGCTCCCATATATATCTTCGTCCGATTTGCCTTTTATTGTGCAACAAAAGTGTAATATCAGCCCGAATAGTATGGAATTTTTCACATACAACCAAATAAGGGCTGAAAATAAGTATGTCAAATTTGTTCGAAATCGGTTCAGACATAGCTATAGCTCCCATATATATTTTTCATCCGATTTAATATTAATGTCCTCCGCAGCCGTAATATGCACTCTGTAAAACAATATTTGGGGAAATATATCAAATGTAGCTCAGAAATACCTTTGCTAAATTTTATCGAGATCGTTTCAGATTTGGATATAGCTACCATATATCTCTTCATCCGATTTACATTTTATTGGGCACCAAACGTGTAATATCAGCCCGAATAGTATGCAATTTTGCACATACAACCAAATTAGGCCTGAAAATAAGTATGCCAAATTTGATCGAAATCGGTTCAGATATAGCTATAGCTCCCAAATATATTGTTCATCCGATTTGTTGTATTTGTTACCCACAGCCGTAATATGCACTCCGTACAACGATATTCTGGGAAATATATCAAATACAGTTCAGAAATATCTTTGCCAAATTTTATCGAGGACGGTTCAGATTTGGATATAGCTCCCATATATATGTTTATCTGATTTCAAATTAATTTTGCACCAAATGGACAATATATACAAGTTTTAAAAAATACAAATGCTTCGGCATATATAGTCCTTTGAACTTTGAATTATAACTATAACCATAGCGTGTATGATTGAATTCTCCCATAAAAACTTTTAATTGTTATGTGCAGCTCTACTAAATTAGCATAATGGTGTAGGGTATCATAGAGTCGGCCCCGCCCGACTTTAGGGCTTTCTTTACTGGTTTAAGTGTCATATTAGGTATGACACTTTTTTTAACCAAATTTTTCAATCCATGTCCAAGTTTTGAAATGCATCAGGGGTATATCCTTATACATAAGGTCGAATTTGATATCTTGGGGTAGAAAACTATTTGACAAAATTATTCAACACTATTGGCATATCAACCTTGAAAAGCTTACCCAACTTTTCAGGATTTTAAGGACATATCCATAATTACAAAATTAGTGACGCAGGTAATAGAATGTTCGATAAAGTCGGACAAAACACCGAATTTATCTTATTATAAATTTACTTCAATGCCTTTACATCCTTAAATATTTCATTCCACATCGAGAAATTCATCTTCATTCCAAATTTCCCCATTATCCGTTACAGGCTCATTTGAGTGATGCTGTGTTGTGTATCATCATAATTTATAATTTTCTTTCTATTCTTCTTCCTCTTCTTTTTCTCCTTTGCCTTCAACTCATTGCGCTGTATTTAAATAAATGTCAAAAAATCTATTACATCTGTGATTTATTGGAATGCTTTGTGTGATCATCATATGTTTCAATATTTTCAATGCCGTGCTTTTGTGTCGACTTCGTTTGTGGCTCAGGCATCGCGTATGAAATGTTGCACGTCCTCATGCCTGTGAAGAAGGGATTGGCTTTTGTGCTGTTCGCGTGTGTGTGTTTCAAACGAACATCGTTCAGCTGCATTCCACTTCATTTATCAATATGTCAGCCACAACGATTAATTTGAAGTAGAAGCAAAACGAGAGAGCGAGAACACAGTTCATTTTCTCTATATTGTAAAATATCGGTCGTGCAACTCAAACAAATGTTACGCGCGTGTATGATGGCAGCAAAGGGTATGGAGACAGTCTAATGAGATTGGTAAAAACATGTGTAAGTGTGCGCATAATATTAATATGAACCAGTAAGGAAAGCTCGAAAGTCGGGCGGGGCCGACTATATGATACCCTACACCACTGTGCAAAAGGTTTATACAGGGCATTTCAGAGCTCTATGAGATATTTGGTACAAAATCAAAATCTATCTAATCCTATCGTGCATTTTACGAACTGCTATATATATATATATATATATATATATATATATATATATATATATATATATATATATATATATATATATATATATATATATATATATATATATATATATATATATATATATATATATATATATATATATATATATATATATATATATATATATATATATAGGAGCTATATCCAAATCTGAACCGATTTCGCTAAAATTTAAAACAGCTATTCCTGTGCTCCATCTAATACCTGGTACCAAATATCACGGTTGTGGAGTAAATATTACGAATGCAAGGGACTAAAACACTAAATCGGATGAAACATATATATGGTTGCTATATCTATATTTGAACCGATTTTCACTAAATTTGATATACTTGCTTCTAGGCTGAATTTGGTCCGATGTACTAAAATTCAGTCCATTTGGACTTTTATCGGTCATTCGGTCCACAATTAACCCGTAATCGGATGAAGATATATATGGGAGCTATATCCAAATCTGAACCGATTTCGATAAAATTACAAACAGCCATTTCTGGGCTGTATCTTATATCTGGTACCAAATATCATTTTTGTGGAGTGCATATTACGAATGTGAGAGGCTTAAACACCAAATCGGATAAAACATATATATGGGAGCTATAGCTGTTTCTGAACCGATTTTCTCCAAATTTGTTGTATTTGCTTTAAGGCTAATCTCGGTCACATGTGCCAAAATTCGGGCCATTTGGGCTGATATTGGCAATTTGGTGGTCAATTAACCCGAAATCGGATGAAGTTATATATGGGAGCTATATCCAAATCTGAAGCGATTTCGATAAAATTTAAAACAGCTATTTCTGTACTCCATCTAATACCTGGTACCAAATATCACGGTTGTGGAGTGCATAGTAGGAATGTGAGGGACTTAAAGATCAAATCGGATGAAAGATATATATGGGAGCTATAGCTATATCTGAACCGATTTTCTCCAAATTGATATACTTGCTTCTAGGCCGAACTAGGTTGGGTGTGCCAAAATTCAGGTAATTTGGACTGATAGTGGGCATTTGGTGCACATTTAACCCGAAATCGGATGAAGATATATATGGGATCTATATCCAAATCTGAACCGATTTCGATAAAATTTAAAACAGCTATTTCTGTGCTCCATCTAATAACTGGTACCAAATATCACGGTTGTGGAGTGCATAGTAGGAATGTGAGGGACTTAAAGATCAAATCGGATGGAAGATATATATGGGAGCTATAGCTATATCTGAACCGATTTTCTCCAAATTTGATATACTTGCTTCTAGGCCGAACTCGGTTGGGTGTGCCAAAATTCAGGTAATTTGGACTGATAGTGGGCATTTGGTGCACATTTAACCCGAAATCGGATGAAGATATATATGGGAGCTATATCCAAATCTGAACCGATTTCGATAAAATTTAAAACAGCTATTTCTGTGCTCCATCTAATACCTGGTACCAAATATCACAGTTGTGGAGTGCATAGTAGGAATGTGAGGGACTTAAAGATCAAATCGGATGAAAGATATATATGGGAGCTATAGCTATATCTGAACCGATTTTCTCCAAATTTGATATACTTGCTTTTAGGCCGAACTTGGTTGGGTGTGCCAAAATTCAGGTAATTTGGACTGATAGTGGACATTTGGTGCACATTTAACCCGAAATCGAATGAAGATATATATGGGAGCTATATCTAAATTTGATCCGATTCTCACCAATTTCAATAGGGTTCGTCCTTGGGCCAAAAAAATATTGTTTGGAAAATTTCATCTCAATCGGATAATAAATGCGACCTGCATTTTGTTCACAAGAATACATGGACAGACGGACGGACGGACGGACGGACGGACGGACGGACGGACGGACGGACAGACGGACTGACATGCATAAATCGACTCAGAAAGTGATTCTATGAAGGTTCTCAAAAGTAACTATGGGTCTATCTCGTTTCCTTCTCCATGTTACAAACAAATGCACAAAGACATAATACCCTTACCACTATGTGGTGTAGGGTATAATAAATGTGAACATATGTAAATATGTTTGTTAACAAAAGGAGGCAAATGGTTATTGCTGTCAGTTGGTTGTCAAAATTTCAAAACATGTTTATGTTGAACAAATTAAAGGAAAAATTATATTTCAATGAAGGAAGGAGAACAAACTGCGTTCATAAAAAAGTCTGAATTGTACACCCGTATGAAAGCAAACTCATTATTTTCTATACGGAAAAGGTTCATCCAGGATGAGACTTTTCCTATATGGAAAAGTGTCTCATCCAGGATGAGACTTTTCCTATACTGGGAAAAGTGTCTCATCCAGGATGAGACTTTTCTATACTGGGAAAAGTGTCTCATCCAGGATGAGACTTTTCCTATACTGGGAAAAGTGTCTCATCCAGGATGAGACTTTTCCTATACTGGGAAAAGTGTCTCATCCAGGATGAGACTTTTCCTATACTGGGAAAAGTGTCTCATCCAGGATGAGACTTTTCCTATACTGGGAAAAGTGTCTCATCCAGGATGAGACTTTTCCTATATATGGAAAAGTGTCTCATCCAGGATGAGACTTTCCCTATATATGGAAAAGTGTCTCATCCAGGATTAGACTTTTCCTATACTAGGAAAAGTGTCTCATCCCGGATTAGACTTTTCCTATACTGGGAAAAGTGTTTCATCCAGGATGAGACTTTTCCTATACTGGGAAAAGTGTCTCATCCCGGATGAGACTTTTCCTATACTGGGAAAAGTGTCTCATCCAGGATGAGACTTTTCCTATACTGGGAAAAGTGTCTCATCCAGGATGAGACTTTTCCTATACTGGGAAAAGTGTCTCATCCAGGATGAGACTTTTCCTATACTGGGAAAAGTGTCTCGTCCAGGATGAGACTTTTCCTATACTGGGAAAAGTGTCTCATCCAGGATGAGACTTTTCCTATACTGGGAAAAGTGTCTCATCCAGGATGAGACTTTCCTTTGCGGAGAAAGTGTCTCATCCAGGATGAGACTTTTGCTATACTGGGAAAAGTGTCTCATCCAGGATGAGACTTTTCCTATACTGGGAAAAGTGTCTCATCCAGGATGAGACTTTTCCTATACTGGGAAAAGTGTCTCATCCAGGATGAGACTTTCCTTTGCGGAGAAAGTGTCTCATCCAGGAAGAGACTTTTCCTATACTGGGAAAAGTGTCTCATCCAGGATGAGACTTTCCTATAATGGGAAAAGTGTCTCATCCAGGATGAGACTTTTCCTATACTGGGGAAAGTGTCTCATCCAGGATGAGACTTTTCCTATACTGGGAAAAGTGTCTCATCCAGGATGAGACTTTTCCTATACTGGGAAAAGTGTCTCATCCAGGATGAGACTTTTCCTATACTGGGAAAAGTATCTCATCCAGGATGAGACTTTTCCTATACTGGGAAAAGTGTCTCATCCAGGATGAGACTTTTCCTATACTGGGAAAAGTATCTCATCCAGGATGAGACTTTTCCTATACTGGGAAAAGTGTCTCATCCAGGATGAGACTTTTCCTATACTGGGAAAAGTGTCTCATCCAGGATGAGACTTTCCTTTGCGGAGAAAGTGTCTCATCCAGGATGAGACTTTTCCTATACTGGGAAAGTGTCTCATCCAGGATGAGACTTTTCCTATACTGGGAAAAGTGTCTCATCCAGGATGAGACTTTCCTTTGCGGAGAAAGTGTCTCATCCAGGATGAAACTTTTCCAATACTGGGAAAAGTGTCGCATCCAAGAAGAGACTTTTCCTATACTGGGAAAAGTGTCTCATCCAAGATGAGACTTTTCCTATAATGGGAAAAGTGTCTCATCCAGGATGAGACTTTTCCTATACTGGGGAAAGTGTCTCATCCAGGATGAGACTTTTCCTATACTGGGAAAAGTGTCTCATCCAGGATGAGACTTTTCCTATACTGGGAAAAGTGTCTCATCCAGGATGAGACTTTTCCTATACTGGGAAAAGTGTCTCATCCAGGATGAGACTTTTCCTATACTGGGAAAAGTATCTCATCCAGGATGAGACTTTTCCTATACTGGGAAAAGTGTCTCATCCAGGATTAGACTTTTCCTATACTGGGAAAAGTGTTTCATCCAGGATGAGACTTTTCCTATACTGGGAAAAGTGGATGGCATTTTTCCTATACGGAGAAAAGGTCCATCCTGGATGGCACTTTTCCTGTACGGAGAAAAGGTCCATCCAGGATGGCACTTTTCCTGTACCGAGAAAAGGTCCATCCAGGATGGCACTTTTCCTGTACGGAGAAAAGGTCCATCCAGGATGGCATTTTTCCTATACGGGGAAAAGTTACATCCAGGATGGCACTTTTCCTCTACGGAGAAAAGGTCATCCATATGCCATATTTTTGATAGTTTATTACAACCCTCATTTCCATACCACCCTCCATGAATCCTTCACTACGGTGATTACTCATGGTCTCAACACTACAAACTGTGTATGGTTCGCATACGCATTTGCCAATTTTCGCTATTCTTCACAACTAATTCTTCTTTTGGTTTGGTTAAATTTTTCATTCAATCCAAACGAGCATAGTTTTGGTTGGCTTTTCTCGTGAACATTAATATACGCATGGACTACACACGTTGGTATGTCTGGGGATGTGTGCTTTCCAGAGAAAGTCCATCCATTTTCATCTTGTTCGTGGTGGAACGTGAATACATTTTTTGGTAGTTTCTGTGGAAACTTCGAAACTGCGTCACGTTATTTTACAAAGCAAAATAAGTCAATTCTCGACAATTGCAATTCATTTTTTTTTTTCAATTTAATTGAAGCGGGCCTGTAGCTTTGCTGCCATGTAATATTGTTGTTGTTGTTATTACTTTGTTATTGCTGTGATTGTTTGACCACACAAACATGCACACCAATAAAAACAACAATGGTCATTGGTCAATTGTCGAAAATCGTTGTTGGTCCTTTGAAATTAGTACATCATCATCATCATCGCTCCACTTTACAGCAAAAGTTCATGGCATTTGCAACAATTGTGAAAAAGAGGAAAACTTTGCAGATTTTCAAATTTTATATAAAGGATGTTCTTTTGCTCTACTCTGCTCTGCACCAAATTGAAATTGCAATTAATTATCGTGAATCAACACTAATTTGAGTAAATTCATTGATGTAATCTTCACAAATGAACTTTGGCCAAAGGCCAAAAGAAGTATTTGAATGTAAAAGGAGGTTTTTTTGGGAAATTTTTGGGAAGAGGTTTTAAAGTAAGGAATTCTAAGAAAACTGAAAGTTGTAATAAATTATTACACAACACTATAGGAAAGGTGTTTTAGAAAATTAAGAAGCAGCTGAAAAGATGTTCGAAATGAAAAGATTTCAACTCCTTTCCATAGGTGTAATAATTAATGTTAGGGATACATAGAAATATAAAAAACCGGAAATTCCATAATGGATCTAATTCTGTTTGAAAATGTACCATAAATGAAATTCCCAAAATATGAAAAAATTTACCAGGATCTGAAAATACAAATGTGGCTATGCCGTTATACTAGAGAATTTATAAACATGGAGACGTATTTAACATTTTTAGGAGACTATCTCATGAAATCCAAACAAAAAAAATCCCCCGGTACAACTAGTCTCATAATTTAAAAAAATGTGTGAAGGGCTTCCGCTATTAAAAGTAATTGATAGAAAAATTTGGCTTCAATATCAAATTTCACAGGCACAGGCCAAAATTTTATAGAAAAACGTATCATAGAACGATCAATTACCCTTAACAAAAAATGAAAACCAGCAAAGAAAGTCATATAGTCGGGCGGGGCCGACTTTATGATACCCTACAATTAAAAGTTTTTATGGGAGTATTCAATCATACACGCTACGATTATAAATATAATTTAAAGTTGAAAGTACTAAATATGCCGAAGCATTTGTATTTTTTAAATTCGGACTTGTATTGCCAATTTGATATATATGGGAGCTATATCCAGATCTGAACCGATCTCGATAACATTTGGCAAAGATATTTCCCCGAATATCGTTGTCACGGAGTGCATATTACGGCTGTGGGTAACAAATATAACAAATCGGAGGAACAACATATATGGGGAGCTATATCTATATCTGTACCGATCTTCACCAAATTTGACATACTAGCTTTTAGATTCAATTCGGTCGTAAGTGCCAAATTCCATCCCATTTGGATAAATATTATACGTTTGGTGCACAATAAAAGATAAATCGGACGAAGTTATATATTGGAGATATATCCAAATTCGAATCTCGATACAATTTAGCAAAGGTATTTCTGAACTGTATTTGATCTATTTCCCCAAATATTGTAATTTGGTTGTATATGCGAAATTCCATTCTATTCGGGTTGATATTACACGTTTGGTGCACAATAAAATATCTAATTTTTTACCGATTATCTCCAATTTCAATAGGGTTCGTCCTAGGGCCAAACAAATAATGTGTGCAAAATTTCATCTGGATCGGGTAATAAATGCGAAGTGTACTTTGTTCACAAAAATACATGGACAGACGGACGGACGGACATGCATAAATCGACTCAGAATGTGATTCTATGCAGATCATCAACAAGAACTATGTGTTTTATCTCGTTTCCTTTTGCCTATTACAAACAAATGCACAAAGGCATAATACCCTGACCACCTTGTGGTGAAGGGTATAAACAACCAGTAAGGTCGGACGAAGCCGACTTTATGATACCCAACACAACTATAACTATTTAGTGGAGACTCGTGTAGCAAATAAACATTCGTATTGGCAATTTGGGCATTAATTGCGTGTTAAGGCTTTAGAAGCTATATTTTAATCGATTTTCATTGAACTTGACTGAGGTAAATAAGTGCTGTGTGACCTCTCGAATCAAATATCGTTGCTATGGAGTTCATGATATTTTCCGGATATCTAGATATAAAATCCGACAAAAATATTTTTTTCTGACAAAAAGAAACGTCCTTGATATATTATTTACATCAAATTGGAGGGAGAGACATTTCCAAATTTGTACCGTTTCCAAATCTGTACCTATTTTTAGGATATCTTGTACTGGAAATCATTGTAATGTAGTGTATTATACGCATAAAATCATCTGAAATATTTACAGGGTGAGATGAAACAACTGCAACCAATTTCTGGCTGCTGGCATTTCTAAGTCACTACTCCGATAGCTGTTAAAATTATTTCAGTGACAGCTCATTATATTGTTTAGAGGCATACAAAAGCATTTTGGTGAGAAATTTTCCAGAACAAAAAGTTATTCGTGATGGAATTTAAGCGTGATAGTGTGATTTCTTTATATTTGGCTGGAAAACCACAAGTGGCTATCGATAGAGCACTCCAGCATTTAAATGTCAATAAATCTTTTGTGTCTCGTACTACCGCTCGTTACCGTGATACTGGTAGCGTAGCCCGACGTCAAGGAAGTGGATGGAAGTAAAAGAAAACAGCAACATCAGCAAAAATGGTTCGAAAGTTAAAGAAGCGACTTGATCGAAGCCTGCATCGCAGTGGCCTAAAAATGGCTCATGAGCTGAACATATCGCAATATTCCATTCGGCAAATATTGAAAAATGAACTCGGTGTAAAGTCATTGAAATTCCAAAAAGTGCAAGAACTTACACCGCAACAGAAAAAAAATTGACTTAAAAGAAATGAGCTGCTTCGCTTGGCCAAAAGAGGTGAACTGCCGAATTTGGTTTTCTCCGATCCAAACCAAATTATCGTGTTTACTTGCCAAAGAGGTCAGCTGAAAATGTGCACCTTCGGTTGGCCACCAGAACTCAAGCACCGGCCATGGTGATGGTGTGGGCCGCCATATCAACCGATGGTCGCTCTCCGCTCGTATTAATCGACCGTGGCATCAGAATAAATGCCGAATATTGTCGCGAAAATATTCTGGAGGGTGTATTAAAGCCTGGGCACGCAAAAAATTTGTCCCCAGAGCTTGGACATTCCAACAGAACTCAGCACCATCGCACTCAGCACCCGCTACTCATGAATGGTTACAAAATGAGGTTCCTCGCTTCATTTCCAGCGCACAATGGCCACCAAAACCTCTAAACCAATTCGTTTGACTATTGTGTCTGGAGTATTTTGGAAAGCAAGATTTGCACTAAAAAATAACAAAATGTCGATCACCTCAAGCAAGCGCTTCGGCGGAATGGGCCAAAATACCGCAGCAACTTTCGGGCAACGTGCGACGGTTTCATTGGCCGTTTGAAGACCATAATTCGTGCCAAAGTTGGCCAATTTGAACAAATTCTAAAATGTTGATGCTATTTCCGACATTTTTTTGCTTTCATTCAAAAACATTTTCAACAAAATGTAAAAATTATGGCGTGTGATTTTGTTGCAGTTTTTTATCTTACCCTGTATTGTCAAAATTTGCCCACGTTTTCTTCAACCCATACTGAGTAAAAATACATCTGAAATTTTCCATAAACCAGGCATGCTTAAGGACAGAAGTTTAACAAGTAAAAAAGCAGTAAGTTCGGCCGGGCCGAACTTTGGATAACCTCCACCATTTGGAATAAATTAGGAAATCTTCCAAAAAAAAGTAAAATCCATTAAAAATTTTGTTAAAATCTTAAAAATACCGAATGTCGTAAGGTGCCGATATATGGGGGGATATACGATATTGTAGACCTATATAGACAAATCTATGTCTGGTGGTAAAGTACTCACAAAGAACTCCTTGTATAGAATTTCAGACAATTCCGTTGAAAAATGTTGCTAAAATCATCAAAATACCGAATATCAGGGGGGTACCATTATATGGGGTCTATACGATATCGTGGGCCGATATATCCCATCTTCGAACTTGACTTGCCTGCAGATAAAAGACAGATCTGTGCAAAATTTTAGCTTCCTATCTTAATTCGTTTTGACTGTAGCGTGATCACAACAGACGGACGGAAAGACAAACAGATGGACATGGCTAAATAGTCTTAGAATTTTACGCTGATCAAGAATATATATACTTTTTTATAACTTAAAGAACTTAATATATCCTGGAGGGTATAGGGTGGTGGAGGGTAAAAAAAGGATTTATTGTCTCATAAAAGTCAAAGACAGAATCCGATGTGGTTTAATCTACTCGGGTTGTAATATTGTTATCAGGCCCAGGTCAGTTAGAAAAATCGACAATATCGCATGACTCATTTGGGTAATTTCCGCACAAAGGACAAAAGTACAGATTAATCATAACCTTAAAAATGTGAAATTTGTGTCGGATATTCAATAAGCATTGGAGCTAATAATATTTCTAATACAATACTAATATTAATATTTCCATCAATAATAGAGCAGATAGGATATACCTACCTAGTACCTCCCCACAAAAGGTCATTTTTATACCCTACAACACTATGTGTTGGGGGTATTATAAGTTTGATTGGGCCAGAATTTATGTAACACCTCGAAATATTGGTTTCCCATATAGGAAAGTATATATGGATCTTGCTAGCTCGCCGAGCTGAGTCGATCTAGCTATGTATTTCCGTCCGTCTGTCCGTCTGTCCATGTTAATTTGTAATCACGTTACAGGTCGTAATTATGGCCCGATCCTAACGAAATTTTGCACGAAGGTGGGGTTAAGTCCAGAATAGAAGCCTATTTCTTTTGGAGATGATCGCCAAATGTTTAGGGGTGGAAATGGAGCAAATACTGAAAAAAAGTCGAATTTTGCAGTAGCTATACAGGTCGCAATTATAGACCAATCGACGCGGAATTTCGCATGTAGCTAGAGTTTAGGGCTGGAAGAAGCCAATTTGGGTGATCATCGGATAATATTTAGCGGGTAAAATAGACCATATATTTTGTGTTGAAAAAATTCAAAAATTTTCATTAAACCGCGAATATTTTAAATCCCGGCGAAATCACGAAGCCATGACAAGGTTACTTCTGATCTTTACATTGATGTTAACATCAAACAGATCGGATATATAGCAAAATATGTGCGATATATATGTCTATCAAAGAAGATATGCTTGAAAGATCTCCTATATGTTCGACAGTTCTCATTAATTCAGAATGGCCTCTTGGCAGGAAAGAAAAAACGTCTAAAAAAAACGCATAAAAATATCTCTCTAAAGATGAAAATATTGATTTTGTAAAATTTTCTCATATTTTCCAATTTTGTCATATTTTTGGCATATTTTCATTTTGAATTAAACATTTGGTAATATTTCTACAGCTAACAAAACTAAGTAGTTAGGATATCAGGATATCATATACAGATCGCATTTATGGCCCGATCCTTACGAAATTTTGCATGGGGATAAAATGAGGGTCAGAATAGAAGCCTACTCTTTTTGGAGATGATCGCCATATATTTAGGGGTTGAAATGGACCAAAAAACTGCAAAATTGTCAGCAGGTCGTAATTATCGCCTGATCCTCACGCAGTATCCAAAAATATTCAATGTGTGAATAGTTTGCCAACTTTTGTAGACAAAATACGAAAATGTCCATTCCAGTGACTTTTTGGAGAATTCACAAATGCAGGAAAGACGCACTTCTGACTATTTCGTTAACGCTGATTTCGTTGAAGAATATAGTCAAATGTCTGTATCTCATATATTTAGATGCGTTTCAGTCAAAAGCCAATAATAAATGTTAATCTTTTGCCACTTCCGAGAGATTATAGTTCTTTGGGAAATATTGGTTCCAGATCTAGGAAGATCATTTAAGTGCAACATCTACCAATAAATTGGAAATTAGCAAATTAGTTTAAGTTGCTATTATTCGAAAATTAGAGAACGAAACCTGATGGTTTTCTTTTATTATTTGTCACAATATCTTGTGGAATTCTTTCGAGTATCTCGCCCATATAAGCTGTATCGTTTATTATAGTGTTGTAGGGTATTCAACGGTCGACCCCGCTCGACTGTAGCCTTTGCTTACTTTTTTCATTTCATTTTTAGTTATTTATTTTTAAGGGAGAATAATTACTTGCAATAAAATTAATGTCAGATTCTCATAAAACTTGACTCAAATGGGAATGTATAAGAAGAATCATATACTTTATATGAACCTAATTTTGTTGATCTTCTCGTAAAAGGTCAACATTTTAAAAAATTACTCTCATTGAATGTAAAAATACCAAATTTTCTACTTCTCTACTTCAATTCCCCTACAAGTCTTACATTTCATTAAATTATTTTCCAAAACTTTAAGAATTTCTTATTGTAGGAATGCCCAATCGTTCCAGTTTCCATGTTTTGTTAACGAAATTTAAACATTATCTAGACAAGAAAAAAAATTAAATTATCCCCAAACCAGTCGTCCGAGGCCATTCACCCAAAGCAAAAGAGACAAAAAGTTTTAAAAATTCATTTAATTTGCAGAATTTAAAGCAATTTATCCCTATTTCCTTTTTATACCGAGTACTCCAAAGGGTGGGGGAATTCAAACAGCAACATCGTCAAAAAAGAACTAACGAAAAATAACAATTGACTTGTTATTTTATGAAAAGTGGCGTCAATGCGTCAACCATTAACGGCAAATGCCGCAAAGTTAGTCATAAGTTGTGTTTTTTTTTTTTCGTCCAATTTTTCCTGCAACATGGGATTTGTTTGGTATGAACAATTTTGCGTAAAGCGAACGTGGACCACCAATAAGCTGCTGGCTGGCTGGCTTGCTTGTTTTTTTTTTTTTTTTTTTTTAATGTCCAAAGAGTTGGTCCTCATGTTTGAGAGTGGTACGTGAGTGGCCATTTGGTTGTGTGTGCGTGTGTGTGGCGTTATGCGAACAACTTAATTTTGAATAAATTAAGCCAATACCCAGCATGGCTAAGACAAACTTTACCCTTTTTTCTCCCAATTGCCAGTTGGGTTGTTGTTGTTTTTTTTATCAAACTAGAAGGAACAACAGCAACAGAGGCATCGGCAGAAGTTACAGGAAATTTAAACGTAAATTTGAAATACTTAATTGCCTCTCGATTCGGGATGAAGTGCTATCTTGTAAGGAAAGGGGAGAAGAAGGCATTGTAGTTTCCCTTTTTGAAAGGTTGTAATTGAGAAATTTTCAAAACAGGTTTAAAAGGTTGTAACTGCGGAGAGGCGATAGAGGTATATAAGTAAACGTGGACCATTTTCAATATCAACATTGTTTAAATATTTTTTTTATAATTTTTAAGTTATTAGATTTTTTCGTAATGTATAGTAGGAAAATATAAACTTTTTACTTCAAAACTTCTTCAAAATATTTCATTTTGAAGTTTACCGAGGAGGATACTAGAACCTATTATGACCAATACCGTTATATGGGGCTATACCAAAGCGTGGACCTATACATACAATGTTTCGCCACACGAACTTGGACCCATGATGACCAATGACAAATACAAATTCTCAGACAAATCCGTGAAAAAATGTGTCGGGAGGTACCGTTATATGGGTACTATACCAAAACGTGGACCTATACATGCATTGTTTCGCCACCGGAGATAGAACCCATTATGACCAACCAAATACCAAATTTTAGAAAAATCCATGAAAAAATGTGGCAAAAATCATTAAAATACCGAATATCGGGAGGTACCGTTATATCGGGAGGTACCGTTATATTCCATACAATGTTGGAACTAGGACCCATTATGACCTACAAATACCAATTTTGAGACAAACGTCTAATATTTGCCTAAATGGGATGAAATTTGGCACTTACGACCGAATTGAGTCTGGAAGATAGTATGTCAAATTTGGTGAAGATCGGTTCAGATATAGCTATAGCTCCCATATATATTGTTCATCCGATTTGTTGTTTCTGACCTCCGCAGCCGTAATATGCACTCTGTAACAACAGTATTTGGTCAAATATATCAAATACGGCTCAGAAATACATTTGCTAAATTTTATCGAAATTGGTTCGGATTTGGGTATATCTCCCATATATAACTTTGTCCGACTTACCTTTTACTGTGCACCAAACGTCCAAATCTGATGGAAATTGGCACTTACGACCGAATTGAGTCTAGAAGCTAGTATTTCGAATTTGGAGAAGATCGGTTCAGATATAGCTAAAGCTCCCATATGTACTGTCCATCCGATTTGTTATATTTGTTATCCACAGCCGTAATATGCACTCCATAACAATGATATTCAGGGAAATATATGAAATACAGCTCAGAAATATCTTTGCCAAATTTTATCGAGATTGGTTCCGATTTGGCTATAGCTCCCATATATATCAAATGGACAATACACGTCCGAATTTAAAAGATACAAATGCTTCGGCATATTTAGTCTTTTGAACTTTAAATTATAATTATAATCATAGCGTGTTTAATTGAATTCTCCCATAAAAACTTTTAATTGTTATGTGGACCTCTACTAAATAAGCAAAGTGGTGTAGAGTATCATAAAGTTGGCCCCGCCAGACTTTAAGACTTTCTTTACTGGTTTTTATTTTACATTTCAATTTTAGAGTTTTAATTTTCAATTTGTTTTTTCATTTTCAAATCAAAGAACTATTCCATATTTACTTCAAGTGATTTTAATGACTTTGACTTTTGATCGGTAATAAATTACCACCACACTTTCTTTCGCCGCACAAAGGACCTTTAACTTTGATGTCGTGCCCCCTTCCCCACTTCATATTCGAAATGGCCACTTTGCACTTCATTCTTTTACAACAGAGTGGGGCAGGACAGCAAAGTCGACACACAGATTATTACTTTTACAGTTGACTGTAACCCCTTTTCGCAAATGAAACTCTGAGCTTCTGAGTTGAGTTGTTGTAAAACTGAAAAACGTTTGTCCCCTAATTATGTTTGCTTGAATTGATAATAAATTTATTTCAATTTGTTTGCTGTTGAATTGCTTTGGCCCAGAGCGTTTCCACTTCTCTCTCTCGCTCTCTGTTTGTGTGGACGTTTGTAAATGCAAAAGAAAGGGTAAAATGGTTTGAGTGTAACTGTGTGTTTTTATGTTTGTGTTCTTTTATAAGTTGTAAAACAAACACAACTGTTTAATTATTTTAAATTTGAGTAATAAATTACAAAATGTGCAAATTTTATTTAATCAAATGCAGAAAAACTCACACAAATGTTATTCACTTGCAAACAAATTAATTGGTATTGAATTATTTAATTATGATCTGTGTAGTTTTTTTTTGCGCTGGGTTTTTATAAAATCAAAGCTGATTTTTTTAATAATAAATAATAATAAATAATTTAAATATTTGCCAAATAAATTATTTAAATATCGAGCCGTAGGAGGCATTCTGTTACCAATTACTTGTTAAAGGATGGATATAAATTCTGATGCTACGATATGGATTTCACGTTCTAATTCAATTTTAAATATAACTTTTCAATTTGTTTTTAAATAAACGTTCCTCTGTTAGACGATAAGCCTCCACAACTGTTCCAGAACATTTGAAGTCGATCTAGCTACGTCTCTCTATCGATTTGCTGTCTGACCTGTTTATTGCAGAATTCGTTCAAAAATTTCAAGTTTAAAATTTTTCAATTATTTAAGGTTTCATTTGATGCGAACAAGGTTAAAAATATTTTCCATACTTCGAACCTCCTAATATTAGTAGCAAAATATTTCTAACCATATCCAGTCATCCTTTTTCAAAGTTATATCGGATCATTCGGGTTTCCCTATCGCTACATCTATGTGTTCTTATACTATAATAATATACGTAAGCAAGAATCTGAATATAACCTTCAATTTTTATACCCTCCACCATACTATATTAACTTTGTCATTCCGTTTGTAACTCCTCGAAATACTCATGTCAGACCCAACAAAGTATATATATATATTCTTGATTAGCGTAAAATTCTAGGTCGATTTTGCCATGTCCGTCTACCTGACCATCTGTCTGTTGTAATCACACTATCTTTCGAACGAATTGAGATAGAAGGCTAAAATTTTACTCGTAAATGGGTCATGTAGGTCCACGTTTTCCTATAGCCCCCATATAACAGTACCTCTCGATATTCAGTACTTTGATGATTTTAGCAACATTATTTACCGGAATTGTTTCAAATTTGGTATTTGAAATTCGTAATGGATACTACAGCATAAGGCAGAAAATTGTCTATGCAGGTCAACGTCTTCGCATAGCCCCCATATAACGGTACCACTCAGTATTCGGTATTTTAATGATTTTAGCGTGACTATTCACCGGAATTGTTTCAAATTACATATTTAGAATTCGTAATGGGAACTACAGTATGTAGTGCATGTCCAGGTCTTTGTATAGGCCCCATACATCAGTACCTCCCTATATTCGGCATTTTGACGAGTTTAGGTAGAATACCCACTGAAACTTTTCAAGGCCCATTATACAGGGTGAGATAAAAAACAACAATAAAGTCAAACGCCATAATTTTCACATTTTATTTTTTTAAATTTTATTGAATGAAATCAAAAAATGTCGGAAATAGCATCAAGTGTTAGAATAAGTTTAGATTTGCTCGAATTGGTCACCTTTGGCACGAATTATGGCCTTTAAACGGCCAATGAAACCGTCACATGCTGTCCGAATTTTGCTCAGCGATATTTTAAACCATTCCCGGCGAAGCGTTTGCTTGAGGTGATCGACATTTCGGTATTTTTAGTGCCAACCTTGCTTTCCAAATTACTCTAGACACAATAGTCTAACGGATTGGAATCCGGAGATTTTGGTTGCTAGTGTGCGCTGGAAATGAAGCGAGGAACCTCATTTTGTAGCCATTCTTGGGTGGCGAGTGCTGAGTGCAATGGTGCTCTGTCCTATTGGAATGTCCAAGGTCTGCGGTCAAAATGTATTTAAAATGCATTTATTCTAATGCCATGGTCGATTAATACGAGCGGAGAACGACCATCGGCTCTTATGGCGGCCCACACCATCACCATGGCCGACGCTTGAGTTCTGGTGGCCAACCGAAGGTGCAAATTTTCAGCTGACCTCTTTGGCAAGTAAACACGATCATTTCGTTTGTTTACCAACTGCTGAACAACGAATGTTTTCTCATCGAAAAAAATCCAAATTCGGTAGTTCATCACTTTCGGCCAAGCGAAGCAACTCTTTAGCTTTTTTTCTCTTTAGTCTATTTTCTTTCTTTTTGGAATTTCAATGCCTTTACCCCGAGCTCATTTTTCAATATTTGCCGAATGGAATATTTCAATATGTTTAGCTCACAAGCCATTTTTCGACGACTGTGACGCGGGTTTCGATCAAGTCGCTTCTCTGCTTTTCGAACCATTTCTGCTGATGTTGCTGTTTTTTTTCCGTCCACTTCCTTGACGTCGGGCTACGCTACCAGTCTCACGGTAACGAAAGATTTATTCACATTCAAAAGGTGGAGTGCTCCAACGATAGCCACTTGTGCTTTTCCAGCCAAATACAAAAATTCCATCACGAATGACTTTTTTCTGTAAAAATTCTAACCAAAATGCTTTTGTACCCTTGTAAACAATATGATGAGCTGTCACTGGAATAATTTTAACAGCTGTCGGACGAGTGGCTTAGAAATGACAGCAGTCTGAAGTTGGTTGCAGTTTTTTCATCTCACCCTTCAGTCATAATTTCTTACAACGGATTATCGCACAATATTTTAAGGGTGAATGAACCAAAGACAGAAACAAGTACTCATTTTGCAGTTGCTCTTCAGGTCACATTTACAGAGCAATGTATGCGGATTTTTGCATTGGTAAATACCGCAGAGCAAAATTCGGACAGCGTGTGATAATTTTATTGGCCGTTTGAAGACCATAACTTGTGCCAAAGGTTATCAATTCGAACAAATCTAAGCTTATTCCAAAATTTGATGCTATTTCCGACATTTTTTGCTTTCATTCAATAAAATTTTAGAGAAAATGTAAAAATTATGGCGTTTGACATTGTTACAGTTTTTTATCTCACCTTTATATAGACACTCATGACATCATGCCTTTCGACATTAGATATTTCAGAAGGTAGTGCTCTTTCGCAAAACTGTTATTATTCCTTTTGATAAACATCTTTATTACAGTTCAGATATTGTGACTTAAAAAACTACTGCTGTCATTACCTATAAAAAGTAGTAGCCTTTATAAACCTCTAAAATATTTCATGTCAAATTTCATTGTTCATATGTATATATTTCCCCTTCATTATCTCCTCCTGCAAAAAAAAAATAACGTCGACTACTTGACATGCCTTTTTTTCTCTGAGGTCATGCACATTTGATCTTTATACAGTTTTCTCGTTTCTTTGCACTCCATTAAACACCAAGAATTGGCATCTAAATAATTCGCAGTCTAAAAATAATAAAAAGGTTATTCAAATGGATAATCGGCTTTTTAAACTCAAGAAAAAGACACAGTGAACCTTATTATTTTCAAACGCACATGGATTCCTCTATTCGAGAAACATGATTTTCCAACAATTTTCCTCGAGTGTCTTTTGAGCACAAGAATTTCACTTGAGACCAATTTAAAAAAAAGAATTTTAAAACAAAAATGTGTTTGGGTGTGTGTGTGTTCAAATAATGTTGACCCTTTATCGTTGATATTGTTATTGAGGTTTTGACTACACATTCCAGTTTAGTTGGATTTTTTTTTATATTTTTGCAACTTTAATTTGAATTATTTTTTTTTATTATAATAAATGATGTGTTTTCTCGGAATAGATTTAATTTGAAAGGGTTTTTTTTTTGGCTAGTCTCTCTATTCAACTACTCCCAAAAGAATCATTATTATATGAGATGTGGTTAGCCTTTAACCTTGCCAGAGCAACACAGCAAGTAGCAAGGTTAACATAAGCGTGCGTATGTTCAGACATGCCATTGTATGTATGTATATGAGCAAGTTCATTCAAAATGAGTTTAAGAGATGAAAAACATTCGTCGAATACGGTGAAAGCAAAGATATATTCTTCTAAAAAAAATATTTTTCAGGCGTACACGGTGAGATAGAAAAACTACAACAAAGTCAAACACCATAACTGTCACATTTTCTTTAAATTTTATTAAATGAAAGCAAAGAATGTCGGAAATAGCATCAAATTTTCTGAATAAGTTTAGATTTGTTCAAATTGGTCACCTTTGGCACGGTTTATGGCCCTCAAGCGGCCAATGAAACCGACACACGCTGCCCGAATATAAAATATAATAATATTGCTCTGCGGTATTTTGGTATTTTTATACCCTCCACCAAAAAAGTATGGATGGTATATTAAGTTCGTCATTCCGTTTGTAACTCATCGAAATAATCATTTTAGACCCAACAAAGTATATATATTCTTGATCAGCGTAAAATTCTAAGACGATTTAGCCCTGTCCGTCCGTCTGTCCGTTTGTTGTAATCACGCTACAGTCTAAACGAATTAGGATAGGAAGCTAAAATTTTGCACAGATCTCTTTTTTGTCTGCAGGCAGGCCAAGTTCGAAGATGGGCTATATCGGTCCACGATATCGTATAGCCCCCATATAACGGTACCCCCGATATTCGGTATTTTGATGATGTTAGCCACACTTTTCAATGGAATTGTCTGAAAATCTACAAAAGGAGTTCCTTGTGGACATTTTACCCCCTCAAAAAGAATTGTCGATATAGGTCTACGATATCGTATATCCCCCATATAACTGTACCCCCGATATTCGGTATTTTGATGATGTTAGCCACATTTTTCAATGGAATTGTCTTAAAATCCACACAACTAGTTCCTTGTGAGTACTTTATCCCCTGAGAGAGAATTGTCTATACAGGTCCACGATATCGTATATCCCCCATATAACGGTACCCCCGATATTCGGTATTTTGATGATTTTTTGATTTTGATACTCCGCGATATTCGGTGTTTCGAAAATCCACACAAGGAGTTCCTTTATGAGTACTCTACACGCAGACATAGATTTATCTTTATAGGTCCACAATATCGTATATCCCCCATATCGGCACCTTCCTATATTAGATATTTTAAAGATTTTAAAAGAATTTTTAATGGATTTTATTTTTTTTTTTTTTTTTTTTTTTGAAAATTTTCTAATTCGTTCCAAATGATGGAGGGTATTCAAAGTTCGGCCCGGCCGAACTTACTGCTTTTTTACTTGTTTTTTTTTTACACTTTGGTATTTTCTAGTGCCAACCTTGCTTTCCAAAATACTCCCGACACAATAGTCCAAAGGATTGGTATCCGTCGATTTTGGTGGCCATTGTGCGCTGGAAATGAAGCGAGGAACCTCATTTTGTAACCATTCTTGGGTGGCGCGTGCTAAGTGCGATGGTGCTGAGTCCTGTTGGAATGTCCAAGGTCTGTGCCCAAAATGTTTGCGTGCACTAGGCTTTAATACACCCTCCAGAATATTTTCAAGATATTATTCGGCCTTTATTCTGATGTCACGGTCGATTACTACGAGCGGAGAGCGACAACCGCTATTATGGCGCACAGCCGACACTATTACCACACCATGGTCGGCGCATGAGTTCTGTTGGCCCATCGAAGGTGCACATATTTAGCTGACCTCTTTGGCAAGGAAACACGTTCATTTTGTTTCTTTACAAGCTACTGGACAGAGAATGTTTTGTCATCGGAGAAAACCAAATTCGGCAGTTCGCCCCTTTCGGCCAAGCAAAGTAACTCTTTAGTTCTTTTGAGTCTATTTTCTTTCTGGTGCGGTGTAAGTTCTTGCACCTTTGGGATTTCAATGGCTTTTAACTGAGCTCATGATATAACTGACTGACTGTGAATCCACGCCCAGACGAAAGTGCTGATTAGGCTGGGTTTTTGGAAATGCGTATTAAAAAAGCACGAAAAGTAGTAAAATGTACTAAACATTGATTACTTTTTATTTGATAAACGGAATGGATAAGAACTCTGAAATTTCAATAAGAATCACGATGGATTGTAGGATAGATGTGCCAAAGGGTTTTTGAAATTTCGAACTCGATGGTTACGAAAAGTTCTAAAATGGTAGTAAACTTCTAAAATGGTACCATTTGGTATTATACCCAACCAACTTAACCCTATATACCACCAGTGCCTTAAACTAGAATTTGTATTGTCCATTTACGATTCTCACAAAGCGAATAACACTTTGCATACCCTTAGTTATATGGCTACCTGGACTTCCTTATATCTTAGTCAGATCATTTAAATCACACATTTTGGTGAGAATTTTCCAGAAAAAAACGTTATTCGTGATGGAATTCAAGCGTGATAGTGTGATTTTTTTATATTTGGCTGGAAAACCACAAGTGGCTATCGTTAGAGCACTCCAGCATTTAAATGTGAAATCTTTTCTGTCTCGTACAATCGCTCGTGACGTCAAGGAAGTGGACGGAAAAAACAGTAACATCATCAGAAATGGTTCGAAAAGTAAAGAAGCGACTTGATCGAAACCCGCATCGCAGTGGCCGAAAAATGGCTCGTGAGCTGAACAAATCGCAATATTCCATTCAGCAAATATTGAAAAATGAGCTCGTGGTAAAGCCATTGAAATTCCAAAAAGTGCAACAACTTACACCGCAAAAAAAAAGATTCAAAATAGCTAAAGAGTTGCTTTGCTTGGCCGAAAGTGGTGAACTACCGAATTTGGTTTTCTCCGATGAGAAAGAATTCGTTGTCCAGCAGTGTGTAAACAAACAAAATGATCGTGTTTACTTGCCAGAAAGGTCAGCTGAAAATGTGCACCTTCGGTTGGCCACCAGAAAACACGCGCCGGCCATGGTGATGGTTTGGGCAGCCATAACAGCCAATGGTCGCTCTCCGCTCGTAGTAATCGACCGTGACATCAGAATAAATGCCGAATATTATCGCAAAAATATTCTGGAAGGTGTATTAAAGCCTTGAGCATGCAAACATTTTGGCCGCAGACCTTGGACATTCCAACAGGACTCAGCACCGTTGCACTCAGCACGCGCCACCCAAGAATCATTACAAAATGAGTTTCCTCTCTTCATTTTCAGCACACAATGGCCACCAAAATTTCAGGATACCAATACGTTGGACTATTGGGTCTGCAGTATTTTGAAAAGCAAGGTTGACACTAAAAAATACCAAAGTGTCCATCACCTCAAGCAAGCGCTTCGCCGGGAATGGGCCAAAATACCGCAGAGCAACATTCGTGCAGCATGTGACGGTTTCATTGGCCGTTTGAAGGCCATAATTCATGCCAAAGGTGACCAATTCAGAAAAGTCTAAGCTTGTTCTAAAATTTGATGCTATTTCCGTTTTTGTTCAATAAAATTTAAAAAAAATGTAAAAATTATGGCGTTTGACTTTGTTGCAGATTTTTTATCTCACCCTATAAATGTTCATAGTGTTTGTCTTAGATCTATGACAGAAAATTGAGTTTTATCATGTAAATCAAATTCTGAAATGTATCAATAGGCCCTAAATTACCACCTAAAGCGCTTGTAAGTTTCATATTTTACTTATGGGTTCACAAAATTGCATCTATTCATAATATCCAAAAAATATGATTGTTTTACCTATCTGAGGGCAGCACAAAATTTGCATGTCTCCTTAAAAATTTCTCCGAAGAACAATCCAGTAATCCTTCATCGCATACAACACGAATAGCCTACAAATCCTAGAAGCAAACATGGTAATCCCCCTTAACATTGGCTTAATGTCCGAACAAAGGTTTTTACATCTACTAACACACGTATACAAGGTCACACACATACACAGAAATTTACAAGGTCTGGTTAACAAGGCACTTCAGCCAGTATGATGGTTGTCAGTTCTGAGAGAGTGTTATGTCCGTTGTACTCAAATAAACTCGACTCGAGAATGTGTAGAGTGTTGTGAATGGTTGTATGGGATAAATGCCTTTCATTTGCTTTAACTTGTTTTTTATATATATATATAAAAGTGTAAATGATAAACTATATATAGCAAACAGATATAAAAAAGATTTCATAACCCTAATAAAAGCTGTGTAGTAAATTCAACAATTTATTTAAATTTATAAAATTTTCCAAACGGGGTTTAAAATGTATCACTTAGTGCCGCTTAATCCCAATATTTGAATAACAGAGAAGAAGACATGTACGTTGGCGAATTATTTTTTTTTTTTTTTGCGTTAGTTATTCAATTTGCAATATCTCTCAAAAGAAAATGTTCCCCTAACCTCTATTATTATAGATATTATAGTTTTGATTGAATAAAAATTCTTCATTGACGCTAAACCCATATGGGAATAATAACTGATTTCAGGTGTTGTGAAGTTCATGGGCGCGGATATGAAAATATGAATTGGAAATTATTTATTTATAAAATTTCGATATATTTGTAGAACCTCTCCTCACCAAATTTTTATCCGGCTTTTAGGATTGCCCTAATAGAAAGGATTTTCCCATTAAAAAGGTATAGTAATATTTCTACTCAATTTTTCAAGTCAACAGATTAAAATTTGGTTTCAATCGTAATTTTTGAAGAAAAAAATAAGAGATTGTATATGAAAACGAGTAAAAAAACCTTAAGTTCGGCCGGGCCGAACTATAATACCCTCCACCTTAGAGTAAAGGAAACATAAGAACCCGTTATGACCCACAAATACCAATTTTTAGACGGGATATACCGCTTTATGGGTCTATACAAAAACGTGAACCTGTACATAAAATGTTAAACCAAAGGAGGATTAGGATCAACAAATACTGATTTTTGACAAATCCGCGAAGAAAAGTGGCGAAAATTTTCAAAATACCGAATATCGGGAGGTACCGTTATATGGAGGCTATACCAAAGCGTGGACCTACACATACAATGTTTCACCAAAGGAGCTAGAACCCATTAGGACCCTGAAATACTAATTTTTAGACAAATCCGCGAAAAAATGTGGCGAAAATCATCAAAATACCGAATATCGGGAGGTACTGTTATATGGGGGCTATACAAAATCATGGGCCACCGGAGGCTAGAACCGTGAAAAAAAATTGACGAAAACCACCAAAATACCGAATATCGGGACGTACTGTTATATGGGGGCTATACCAAAACGTGGACCGATATATCTCATTTGCAATACCAACCATCATAGACACAGTTGTGCTAAATGTTGACGCTCTACGTCAAATAATGGGGTCTGTATCGTGATTTCAACAGACAGACAGACAGACAGACCGACATCGCTAAATCGTGTTAGAATTTTATGCTGATTATGAATATACATGCTTTATGGGGTCTACGACTACTATTTAGGGATGTTACAAACGGAACCAGTAAAGAAAATCGGATTATGATACCATACACCACTTTGCTAATTTTGTAGAGCTCCGCATAACAATTAAACGTTTTTATGGGAAAATTCAATCATACACGCTATGATTATAATTATAATTAAAGCAATAAGCGAAACATTTGTATATTTTAAATTCGGACTTGTATTGCCCATTTGGTGCACAATTAATTTGAGATCCGAAAAAAATTATATATGGGAGCTATATCCAAAACTGAACCGATCTCTACAAAATTTAGCAAATGTATTTCTGACCTGTATTTGATATATTTCCCCAAATATTTTTGTTACAGAGTACATATTACGGCTGCGGATGACAAAAGTAACAAGTCGGATAAACTGTATATATGGGAGCTATAGCTATCTGTACCGATCTTCACCAAATATGACATACTAGCTTTTAGATTCAATTCGGTCGTAAGTGCCAAATTTCATCCCATTTGGACAATATTAGACGTTTGGTGCACAGTAAAAAGTAAATCGGACGAAGTTATATATGGGAGCTATATCCAAATACGAACCGATCTCAATAAAATTTGGCAAAGATATTTCTGAGCTGTATTTGATATATTTCCCCAAATATTGTTGTTACAGAGTACATATTACGGCTGCGGAGGACTAAAATAACAAATCGGATGAACAATATATATTGGAGCTATGGCTATAGCTGAACCGATTTCGATCAAATTTGGCATACTTGTTTTCAAGTCTAATTTGGTTGTATGTGCAAAATTCCATATTATTTGGGCTGATATTACACGTTTTGTGCACAATAAAAGGCAAATTGGACGAAGATATATATGGGAGCTATATCTAAATTTTTACCGATTATTTTCAATTTCAATAGGGTTCGTCCATGGGCCAAACAAATGATTTGTGCAAGATTTTATCTGGATCGGGTAATAAACGCGAACTGTACTTTGTTCACAAAAATACATTGACAGACAGACGGACGGACGGACAGACGGACGGACGGACGGACATGCATAAATCGACTCAGAATGTTATTCTACAATTCTACGATTACAAACAAATGCACAAGGACATAATACCCTGACCACCTTGTGGTGTAGGGTATAAATATAAGAGTGTATAAGCAAAATAGTGGTTAAGATGTGAGGGTCATTATTGATTCGTGTTTTCATATCGTGGCAACCACTTCAGACTTTTGTATTTTGTATTCATTGCATTTTATATTCATTGCAATTTTCTGGCATAGGCTGTAGTATTCATTACGAACTTCAAATACAAAATGTGAAATAATTCCGGTAAATAATGTCGCTAAAATCATCAAAATACCGAATACCGGGGTGTACCGTTATATGGGGGCTATACGAAGACATGGACCTGCACAGACAATTTTCTGTCATAGGCTATAGTATTCCTTACGAAATTCAAATACAAAATTTTAAATAGTTTTTGTAAATAATGTCTCTAAAATCATCAAAATACCCAATATCGGGAGGTACCGTTATATGGAGGCTATACGAAGACGTGGACCTACATGGCTCATTTCCTGTCTTGGGATGTAGTATCCATTGCGAACTTCAAATGCCAAATTTGAAACAATTCCGGTGAATAATGTCGCTAAAATCATCAAAATACCGAATATCGGGGAGTACCGTCAAACAATTATCTGCCATAGGCTGTAGTATTCCTTACGGAATTCAAATGCCAAATTAGAAACAATTCCGGTAAATAATGTTGCTTAGATCATCAAAATACCGAATATCGGGAGGTACCGTTACATGGAAGGCTATAGAAAGACGTGCACCTACATGTCCTATTTTCAATACCAAAAGTCCTGCAGACATAATACACATTTGAGAAAAATTTTATCAACCTACTTTATTTCGTTCGGAAGCCAGAGTATTTTCCACAGACGGACAGACTGACGGTCGACATAGAATTTTATGCTGATCAAGAATATATATACTTTGTGGGGTCTAAAATGTATATTTCGAGGTGTTACAAACGGAATGACAAACTTAATATACCCACCATGACATTTTTAGTTCATTATAATTAAACTATCCATTACACTGATATTTAATATTCATTACTTCAAATATGTTAAAATATGATCAAATAAACCATGTGCGTATACGTTACATATCCATCGACCCATAATAATAATGATAATATGCCCCAATAGACAATATCAATTTAGCAATAACTCGTTAAAGATTTACTCAACTCCAGAGACTTGAACTAGTTCCTTTGTTAAAAATTCCACAAGAAAAATGTAATATTTCATTTGTAACATTCACTTGGAAGATTTATGAGCTACAAAGACAGCGGAACTGCCAAGGTTAACAAGGTAACCGAAACTCCATACTGTACATAGGTAAAAAAGGAGGGAGATAAAAAAACTAGTTTCACACATACACACACTGTAGCACAATAATGCTAATTGTTATGGGCCATAGTAGTTTCAATCGAATCACATAAATTTATTTATTCATTTAAGTGAATTATTTTAAAAACTTCAATTAATTCGATAAATAAATAACAAAATCAATTAGCACTTACAAAAACAGAAAAGATAAAAACAAAACTACCAAAAAAGTTCCATGTTCAATGGCAACATCAGTAAATCAGGAAGTAAATTAAATTTAAGTATTTGCAGGGCAAGATTATTTCAGTTGCATACTAATGCCTGAGTTTAAGTTACATTTGCTGTCAACTCAGTTCGTTTGTCTCCCCAGTCCTCGTGTACATTTAGAACTTTTCTAATTTGCAAAAGATGCGTGTTTTTGCAACAAAGTTTATATCTGAAAATCGCTTTTGGTTTTGAGTGAACTGCAGTAGAGGGGTGGTGTATTAAATTGAGTAATAGCAAAAAAATTGAATACACGGAAGTAAGAGTCTTACACTTTACACCATAAGGTGAAGTTTTCAATCAAAAATCGAAACGTAATCATTCAATTCCGAAATTACATCTACTCTAAATTTACCCACAAACTAAGTGAGAGCACTAAAAATCTAGATCAAGTATTTCTTTTTCTCTTGACGTATATTGGGGCGTATGTTTAATATTGTGAGACAAATAATAATTTAACGTTATGTATACGCTGGATATGCACTAAATATATTGTTACAATATACAAATATGTTTATACCCTACACCACATAGTGGTAAGTGTTTATAACATGGACAAGGAAGTGAGATAGACCCATACTTACCTTTGGGGATCTCCAAAGAATCACTTTCTGAGTTGATTTATGCATGTCAGACCGTCCGTTGTCCATGTATTCTTGTGAACAAAATGTAGGTCGCTTTTATTATCCGATTAAAATGAAATTTTGCACAAATCATTTGTTTGGCCCAAGGACGAACCCTATTGAAATTGGAGATAATAGGTAAACATTTAGATATAGCTCCTTTATATATATCTTCGCATGATTTGCTTTTTATTGTGCACCAAACGTGTAATGTCTGCTCGAATAGTATGGAATTTTGCACATACAACAAAATTAGGCCTGAAAATAAGTATGCCAAATTTGATCGAAATCGGTTCAGATATAGCTATAGCTCTCATATATATTATTAATCCGATTTGTTATTTTAGTCTCCGCAGACGTAATATGCACTCTGTAACAACAATATTTGGGGAAAAATAGCAAATGCAGCTCAGAAATACCTTTGCTTAATTTTATCGAGATCGGTTCAGATTTGGACATAGCTCCCATATATAACTTCGTCCGATTTACATTTTATTGTGCATATTTGCCCAAATTGGATGGAATTTGGCACATGCGACCGAATTGAGTCTAGGAGCTAGTACGCCAAATTTGGTGAAGATCGGTTCAGATATAGCTATAGCTCCCATATATATTGTTCATCTGATTTGTTGTATTTGTTACCCACAGCCGTATTATGCACTCTGTAACAACGATATTCAGGGAAATATATCAAATACAGCTCAGAAATATCTTTGCCAGATTTTATCGAGATCGGTTCCGATTTGGATATAGCTCCCCTATATATCTTTATCTGATTTCAAATAAATTTTGCAAAAAATGTGCCCTATGCTGAATTAGAAGTTTTATTTAATTATTCCCCAATATCTGAAAACCAATTCGTTAAAATTTAAATTTCCATATATTATCTCCTCGATCTTATGCCTGCAGAATTTAATGAATTTAAATATCGAAATGTACGTTGAAACATGCTTCTTCGTTTTATTTTGTACTCTTTGAATATGCATTTGAAACATTAATTCCCTTAATAGAGAAAGAACTGCAAAATTGAACAATTTACTACTGCTTCTATTCTAATATATAAGGATATTGTCAAATTTCAAATTTATCAAATCCGTCCAATTTGTCATTTCGTGTCTAACACCTTTAAATATCCATTGGAGACCCCATAAAATATTTATGTTTCCTCGTCGTTTTAATGACGTCTGTGTGTCTATGATACAGTCCACATTATTTGCCGTAGAGCTTTGGAATTTTTCACAATGGTTTGCTTTTTTCTAAACATTCACTTCAATCTCCAACCGATGTTACTGCCCTTTGCAGTTTAAAATACTATGTATCTCTTACATTTTTGCAATCTAAAATGACACATTCGAAACGTCAATAATACTGTCCGACAAAAAGTAGACTATAACAAGAAAAAAATTATCAGTCGGTTTTGCAACTGATGTATACCCTCAGCTTATGTTCGATTATTTAAATTTATTTTGACTTTTGTATGACTATTTAATTGTTGTCCCTCTTAGGAGTAGATTCCGAAGAAATTTGCCAATATTGCGCAATTCGTATCGGACCTAAATAAACACGATATATGGACTATTTTGGTTACTTTGTTCCATTTTGACCCTTTGTGGGGGAGGTACCACAAGGACATTTTATAATAGCTGTCATTCAAAATGTTGGCCCTTTGTGGGGGGGTTACTTCATGGAGTGGACCGATATTGTCCTTTTTCGCAACTGATCTAGCACTGATGCAAATATCCGGATTTGCAAAGTTGAAGCAAAATCGAATTATCATTTCTCTTTGTTTGCAGTAAAACATTTTTGTTGAAGATTTCGACATTTTGTGCGGAGGTACCAGAAGGAGTGGACCGATATTGTCAAACTCCGATAATGAAATCGCCTTTTCTGATGCTCAGCTCATTTTGATCCTGGTGGGTAAGTAAATAAGCAAAATTGTCGCATTTTGGGACACTGAAAACCAGGACGCATAAATTGAAAAGCCGACGCACTCTAAACTATTCACTGTTTAGTGCAGATTTTTGTGGCAAATATGGGTTATTTTTTATGAGGAATCGCAGTTACACTAAACGACAATCGTTTTCGGGCCATGTTGAGCCTGAGACAAGTGACGCTTTAAAGGACACTAGTGAAGCCACTGGTGAAATACTGCTTATCCCAGTGGATAATATGATTAAAGATCGCGAGACAGCCATTTAAATGAAATTATTTTCCATTAGTAACCGGAAGGACTGTACTTTACGGCACAATTTGGTAATATTACTGAAAACAAAGATTATTTCTGTGAAACGTCTTTACCCTGAAGCTACTCGCCAAATGGATCTTTTTATGACTTTTTTAAAAATATATTTATATAAAATCCCTTTAAAAGAGATGGTATCAGGTCGGAATATTAGACAGCAGAAAACTTTGCACCTAACCTCAATGCCAGGAATTAATATGTGTCAAAAGCTCATTTCAGGGCTTTATTTAAATTCTGCTACAAGGTGTTATTTGAGAGGGATGGCGCCAAAGACTAAAATATTTTTATTTGAATTTTTAACGCGATTTTCTTAGATATTATCCTTTTCTGGCAAGAGACCATTCCGAATTGATGAGAATTGTAAAATCAGTCCAGCGGTTCTTGACTTATAAGTGGAATAACTAACATCAATTTCATTTACATTTATGTATTTCTCTACATATCCGAAATAGGTACAATCTGGTCAGAAATGGTCAGAAGTGACCTTTTAATTAACTTCAAATTCGCCGGTATTAAAAATACCCGCGGTTTAGTGGAAATTTTGGTATTTTTTACATAAAAGCTGTAGCCTATTTTATCCGTTAAATATTGTCCGATGACCATCCAAATTGGTTAGCTCCTGCCCAGCCCTGATTATATAACTGTGGCTTGTAGAGCAACAGCAAAATCAAAAAATTTTTCTGTTTTTGGAACTTAGTAGGTTTTGCTGGATTGTGACTTGACCTAATATAGGCCTGGAACTTTACAAAAAAAATCGGTCATACAACGAGTCTGCCAAAGTGGGTCTGGCAGTAAATGGCGAGAAGACCAAGTTGATGGTATCAAGGCTCAAGATGTCCAGTAGACTCGTACCAACTGTAAAACTTGAAAACTACAGCTTTGAGGTTGTCAGTGATTTTATCTACCTTCGGTACCGCCATAAACAAAACAAATGACATTAGTTTTGAGATTCGCTGAAGAATAGTGTTGGCAAGCAGATGCTACTATGATCTATGTAAGCAGTTCAGAAACAAGGCCACATCTCGCCAGACCAAACACACACTCTACAAGACACTGATACTATCCGTGCTGTTAAATGGATCTGAAGCATAGATACTTGCGCAAGCAGATGTGACAGCTCTTGGAGTGTTTGAGAGGAAAATTCTCCGAAAGATCTACGGGTCGATTTGCATCGACGGTGAATATCGACGTCGAATGAACCACGAGCTATACCATCTATAAACGGACATCGACATAGTCAGAAGTCATTGGATGAGGATGCTCCAGCTCATAAGACTTATGAGCTGGAGCATCCTGATGGTTCTAGCAGAAGGGGAAGGCCAAGAATTAGATGGAAAGATCAAGTCGAAGACAATATATCGGAACAGGGTCTTTCAAATTGGAAAAACTGCGCACAAGACCGACGCGCCTAAGAAGAAGAAGGGTACAAATGGTTATATCAAAATAGGAATCAAAAACTCAAATGTAAATAACAAAGCCAACGGACTTAGTTTTGGAAATAGCTTTAAATAACTTTCCATTCCACATCAACCTCGAAAACATAAGAAACCAAATTGCCTTTGACTTTGACCATTTTGCCATGAAACTTTTGTTGGTGTTTCTCCTTAAGCAAGTGCAGAAAATGAACCAAGAAAAAACGAGCGCGTGAGGAAAGCGATGACTGTTCGTTTGGCTGCAACAACTGTCAAATTGAATTTAGTATTTTTTGTTTCCACTTTCGTTCCCTACAAATGCAACGGCGACAGCAGCAACAACTTTTCTTATTCTTCGATTTTCTTTTATTTTCGTTGTTTGTTCCTAGGATTAGAAAATGTCCCTTTAGTTTTTTCTTCGTGTTATTTGAAAATCTTGAAACAAACAAAGCTCTGATGGCTAATGCAGTACAATTTACGTTACCATTTATGTAAGGCTTGGCGTATATGGAATTCATAAAGCTCAGACCTTATAGCTGCTGTTGGCTGGCTGGCTGTCTTTGTTCTTCTCGACTACGTGTTTGGGGTCAAACTTTCGAATGTCTGTTTAAATTCATTTTAAGCAGGTTTTTCGTTTTTGCCTTCTCTGGATGTATATGTGTGTGTTGAGTCGTAAACGATTTCGGTGCAGCAATAATGAAGCTAAGCGACAACATAAAATCCACCAAATTGAAATGTCATTACGAAGTTTTTTTGAAATAAAAGTAAATTTTAACACCCTGCAAATGTGGACTTAAGGATTCCACGATAATAAGTCTGAATGTTTCTTTAATAAATTATTAAAAATGGACATAACTCCTTAAATATTGACATCGTTTTGATTGCAGTTATTTAAAGTGAGAAAATAGCCTTTTTTAAAACGCCCATAACTCCTTAAATATTGACATTTCGGGGTTTTTAGCATCGTTTTGATTGCAGTTATTTAAAGTGAGAAAATAGCCTTTTTTTAAAACGCCCATAACTCCTTAAATATTGATATTTCGTGGTTTTTAGCATAGTTTTAATTGCAGTTATTTAAAGTGAGAAAATAGCCTTTTTTAAAACGCCCATAACTCCTTAAATATTGACATTTCGGGGTTTTTAGCATCGTTTTGATTGCAGTTATTTAAAGTGAGAAAATAGCCTTTTTTAAAATGCCCATAACTCCTTAAATATTGACATTTCGGGGTTTTTAGCATCGTTTTGATTGCAGTTATTTAAAGTGAGAAAATAGCCTTTTTTAAAACGCCCATAACTCCTTAAATATTGACATTTCGGGGTTTTTAGCATCGTTTTGATTGCAGTTATTTAAAGTGAGAAAATAGCCTTTTTTAAAATGCCCATAACTCCTTAAATATTGACATTTCGGGGTTTTTAGCATCGTTTGATTGCAGTTATTTAAAGTGAGAAAATAGCCTTTTTTAAAACGCCCATAACTCCTTAAATGTTGACATTTCGGGGTTTTTAGCATCGTTTTGATTGCAGTTATTTAAAGTGAGAAAATAGCCTTTTTTTAAAATGCCCATAACTCCTTAAATATTGACATTTCGGGGTTTTTAGCATCGTTTTGATTGCAGTTATTTAAAGTGAGAAAATAGCCTTTTTTAAAATGCCCATAACTCCTTAAATATTGACATTTCGGGGTTTTTAGCATCGTTTTGATTGCAGTTATTTAAAGTGAGAAAATAGCCTTTTTTAAAATGCCCATAACTCCTTAAATATTGACATTTCGGGGTTTTTAGCATCGTTTTGATTGCAGTTATTTAAAGTGAGAAAATAGCCTTTTTTAAAACGCCCATAACTCCTTAAATATTGACATTTCGGGGTTTTTAGCATCGTTTTGATTGCAGTTATTTAAAGTGAGAAAATAGCCTTTTTTAAAAGGCCCATAACTCCTTAAATATTGACATTTCGGGATTTTTAGCATCGTTTTGATTGCAGTTATTTAAAGTGAGAAAATAACCTTTTTTAAAACGCCCATAACTCCTTAAATATTGACATTTCATAGGTTGTAGGGTATGAAAATACACAAAAATTGACCTGAACTGAGAATTTGTTTGCCCACGACTGACTGAATCACCTTAAATCACCATCTCTCCCGCATTGAAGGCATTTCCATAGAGCATAAAGTCGACAAATCAAACTTTGATTTTTTTAACAAAATTAAGATTGTCGTGCAACATGGGAGAAGGGCCCCCTCCTCTCATTAGATTTTTATGACAACTCGTTTGTGTGAAATTGATTTCATTGAATTGTATCTCCATCCATTGAAAAAAATAACATTGTTTGGAACAAACGACTGGCTCATTATCATTAGCATTCTATGTGCTACCATTTCCGTATACCATTCCAAACCCAATCTACCACCCCCTCCTCTCCTGGATTTCTATGTATTTTGAAATTGACGCCATTATCATATTAAGAAAATTGAAATGTGTCAACATCAATATCAACTTCATTTTCTTCTAAGTATTTTTTATACCCTCCACCATACTATGGAGGGCAAATAAACTTTGTCATTCCGTTTGTAACTCCTCGAAATACTCATGTCAGACCCAACATAGTATATATATTCTTGATCAGCGTAAAATTCTAAGACGATTTAGCGATGTCCGTCTGTCCGTCTGTGGAAATCACTATAGCTTCCGAACGAATTGAAGTAGATTGATAAAATTTTGCTCAAATGTACGTTATGTCTGCAGGACTTTTGGTTTCAAATTTGGTATTTGAAGTTCGAAATAGATACTACAGCCCAAGACAGAAAATTGTCTGTGCAGGTTTCCGTCTTCGTATAGCCCCCATATGACTGTACCTCCCGATATTCGGTATTTTAATGATTTTAGGGACATTTTTCACCGGAATAGTTTCAAATTTAGTATTTGAAGTTCGTAAAGGATACAACAGCCTAAGACAGAAAATTTTCTGTGCAGGTCCACGTCTTCGTAGAGCCCCCATATAACGGTACCTCCCGATATTCGGTATTTTTTGATTTTAACGACATTATTCACCGGAATTGTTTCAAATTTCGCATTTGAAGTTCGTAATGGATACTACAGCCTATGACAGAAAATTGTCGGTGCAGGTCCACGTTTTATAACCCCCATGGTACCACCCTATATTTGGTATTTTGATGAATTTAGCTACATTCTAAACAGATGGTTAGACCCTAATATAGTAGCTTCATTCGGTATTTTTAAGATTCTAACAGAAGTTTTAACACATTTTATTGCTTTTGAGAATTGCTAAATTCGTTCCAAATGGTGGAGGGTATTCAAAGTTCGGCCCGGTCGAACTTACAGCTTTTTTACTTGTTTTTTTTTTTTGTCTTCGCATTTAACATATTTAGCATATGCCAGCACATCAGCTGTGAAATTCGGTAATGAGTCATCATCATACAATATGACTCCACTCAGACATCATGGACATACATATGCACACATGTGTGTATGCGTGGCCTCACAACAAGTCCCCTGGAATCTCTGAAGATGTATTCCACCTTTTTTCGTTTTGCTTCATTCATTTTTGGAGATTTTTGTTAATGTAATTTTCAAAGAACTGTAAGCTTCACTAAGTACTCAAAATGAAAAGCAAAAGCAAAAAAAACAATATCCAATTTGAACCATACACGGACGTGTGGAATAGGTTTCAGGTAACCTGTCTGAAATTTTCATGTCTTCTCCACGTCACATAACCTACTTAAAAATTCGCCTAAATGAGAAGCAGCGACAGCACAGGCATTGATGCGAAAATGCTTTTAACTCAACACGAGATGAGTCCTAATGGCTGGCAGTTGCCAAAAGGTGTGAGAGATGGGTGAGTATCTATGTGCCTGTGAGTGAGTATCTATGTGTGCGTGTATGTGAACAAAGCAAGGTGTTTAATAAGGCACACAATGTGAATAAGATAATATCTTATTGCGAATTCTGCATCTTCATTTGTCATCAGTTTAAAGAAATGTATTCTAAATAATTAATACATGTATGAATATATCTCCAGATGTAGATGTTTCGGAAAAGAAAAAAAAAAAACAAATATTCAAATTGAAAGGTGACAAAATGAAATACATTTTCTTTGTTTATATTTAGCATTACTTTTCTTCGTGTCTCATGAGAATAGAATTTTAATCGGAATTCTTAAATTTCCTTTAAAATGTATTTTTGTTTATTGTTAATGAATCATATACTTTCGAGGAAGCATATCCTGAAAATGATTTATTTAAGATCTCTTTCATGAAATATTGATAATGTGTAGGGAATCACAACGAAAATGTCAGCTAGAATCTGCAGATTATATGGGCAAATCTTTAGGTTATTTTACGCAGCAATTGAAAATCAATGAAAAATAACAATGTGTGCATTATTCCTCATTGAGAGTCATAAGAGGGCCGTACTAGATTGACTAACTAACTTAACGAAATTTTCAGTGAGGGTAAGATAGAGCTGGCTTTTCCGAAATTCGTACTAGAACGGCACGAAAAGTATTACTAATGTACTAAATGTAGTAACTTTTTTATTTGAGGAAGTAGTAGAGTTAGAACACTTAAATTTGGAATGACGGTCACCGATGGAGAAAATAACATTACTGAGTGTAGGATTGGGATATGGAGGAAGTTTCCGAAATTTGTACTTATGTGTACGAAAAGTACTAAATATTACTAAATTTGGTACAATTTCGACTTGGGTTGACCAATAGAGTTGGAATTCTGAAATTTTGAAATAAGTTTAGTTTTGCATTGTATGACTGATGTATGTAGACACTTATGAAAATGTGTACTTAACTATACTAAAAAGTACCATGTGGTACGATTGGATGAAAGGGTAGTTGGAGTCTTGAAATTTGGAAAGAATATATCTATTGGACTGTATGATGTAGGTAGTTTTGAAAATTTTTACTTATATGTACTAAGTTTGTTACAATTTGGGTTTAGGTGAACCGATAAAGCTGGAATCATGAAATTTGGAAATGTAAGTTGGAAATGAGTGTAGGATTGGGATATGTAGGTAGTTTTGGAAATTTGTACTAATCTGCACTCTATGGGATATAATTTGTATTTTGACGCACCGATAGGAAAGGAATGCTAAAGTTCAGATCAAGTAAATCCTACTTCACAAACCTTACCTTCAGCCAATACCAAAATTTAGTACCACTTACTACTTTTCGAACAAGTATAGTACACATTTCCAAAAACCACCAATTTGAGGATTTCAGCCCTATCCCTTCTCCCAATACCGAATTTGATACTATTGAGTACTTTTTGAATTCCCAAAACCGCCTTAACCGCAGACGCCAATAGTGCCATTCATATACAATTTCAGAATTCCAGCTCTATTCCTTCACCCAATAACAAATTTAGTACAATTTAGTACTTTCCGAATAGATACAATACAAATTTCCAATACCACCTCAATATCTTTAACACAGACGCCAAAAGTGACATCTATATCTATTTTCAGGATTTCAATTCTATTCCTTCACCCAATAACTTTTTTAGTACCATTTAGTTCTTTTCGTAAAAATGTGTACTATACATTTCCAAAACCACCTCTATATCTCAATCCCAGATACCAGCAAAGACCTCAATATCAAATTCGAGAATTAAAGCTCTATGCCTTCACCCAATGCCACATTTAATACTTTTCGTACAATTATAGGACGCATTTCCAAACCACCTGCATATCAAAGACTTCAGTATTAAATGTGAAGATTCTAGCCCTATCCCTTCACCTAATACAAAATTTAGTACCACGAATAGTACACATTTCCAAAACCACATCTCTATCATAACCACAGATGACATCTACATAAAATTTCAGGATATCAGCTCTACCCCTTCAACCAATACCAAATATAGTATCATTCAGTACTTTTCGTACAATTATGGTACACATTTCCGAAACCATTCTCAAGGGTGTGATGAGGTCGATTCCTAACCTCATCACAAAGCGATGTAACTAACAAAACAAAAAGAAAATGCCGCGAGATGATCTTTCTCGTTCCGTGGCTGGAAGGGAACTCAATTTATTTACAACATATTCTTAACACTAAAGCTTACATCTCATACATTTACACATGTATTTTATTTACCAATGCAAGCTGTGCGTTAACGCACACATTACGTTGCGGGAGAAAACAAAACGTAACTAATTTGTGATCGACCCTTTCTTATCTTCTATTTATGGCCGTGACATTTATAACATTATTTATTACCGACCGAAAACACATGCATCTTAACTAATTTACATTCTTCGGAAAAGACAAATAAAAATGAGATAAGAATTTAAAGAAGAACATTCAACACACAAACTATTTTTACAACATGTACAGTTTCTACAAAACTAAACAGGGTGAGATAAAAAACTGCAACAAAATCAAACGCCATAATTTTTAATTTTTTTTTTTTTTTTTACTTTTATTGAATAAAAGCAAAAAATTGTCTGAAATAGCATCAAATTTTAGAATAAGTTTAGATTTGTTCGAATTGGTCACCTTTGGCTCGATTTATGGCCTTCAAACGGCCATTGAAATCGTCACACGCTGCCCAACTGCTGCTCTTTGGTATTTTGGCCCATTCACGGAAAAGCGGTTGTTTGAGGTAATCGACACTTATGTATTTTTCAGTGCCAACCTTGCCTTCCAAAATACTCCAGACACAATAGTCCAACGGAGATTGTGGTGGCCTTTGTGCGCTGGAAATGAAGCGAATAACCTCATTTTGTAACTATTCTTGCGTGGCGCTTGATGAGTGCGATGTTGTGGAGTCCTGTTGGAATGTCCAAGGTCTGCGCCATAATATTCTTCATTTATTCTGACGCCACGCTATATTAATACGAGCGGAGAGCGACCATTGGCTGTTATGGCGGCCCACACCATCACCACGGCCGGCCCTTAAGTTCTGGTGGCCAACCGAAGGTGCACATTTTCAGCTGACCTCTATGGCAAGTAAACACGATCATTTTGTTTCTTTACAAACTTCTGGACAATGAATATTTTCACATCGGAGAAAACCAAATTCTGCAGTTCACCAGCCAAGTGGCCAAGCGTAGCAACTCTTTAGCTCTTTTGAGTATATTTTCTTTCTGTTGCGGTGTAAGTCCTTGCACTCTTTGGAATTTCAATGGATTTACCCCGAGCTCGTTTACCGAATGGAATATTGCGATATGTTCAGCTCACGAGCCAGTTTCCGGCCACTGCGGCGCGGGTTTCGATCAAGTCGCTTTTTTACTTTTCGAACCATTTCTGCTGATGTTGCTGTTTTCTTCCGTCCACTTCCTTGACGTCGGGCTACGCTACCAGTATCACGGTAACGAGCGATGGTACGAGACACAAATGCGGGAGTGCTCTAACGATAACCACTTGTGATTATCCACCCAAATATAAAGAAATCACACTATCACGCATGAATTCCATCACGAATAACTTTTTTTCTGGAAAATTCTCACCAAAATGCCTTTGTACGTTTGTAAACAATATAACGAGATGTCACTGGAATAATTTTAACAGCTGTCAGACGAGTACACGGTTGCCCATATTCGACGGACCCATGACTCTTTGGGCCCATTTCAATAGACGAGGCTTGTCCGCAGGCAACATTCTTTGCGTCAATTGAATTTTGTAGGGGAACAAATGCAAATCAATGCGAATAATCCGTTGTAAAGGGGACCGAGCTATCCCCAACTGCTGAGAACGGCGTTTTTGGGATGTTCTTGGGGACCTCTCAACACTGGCTCGTACGGCAGCGATATTCTCGGGCGATTGCCTTAATCGACTTTTATATGGCCTCCTCGGATTAGAAAGAGCCTTACCAGTCGAAAATTTTTCGTATAAACGCTTAATGGTGTTCTTAGAAGGCGCACTTCTCACATTTTTTTTTCACAATTGACTTCTTCTGTTGAATGTAAATTTCAACTATTTCAGAGCGCTCGCGTGGCGTGTATTGGTTCATGGTGAAAATCTGCTTGGACTGACGCTTCAAACGCGGTATGTGATTGAGCGATGTGACATCTCTGTCAAAAGTTATGGCGTTGCCAGGTGGGTCCGTCGAATATGGACAACCCTGTAGCTTAGACAGCATTTCTGAAGTTGGTTGCAGTTTTTTCATCTCACCCTGTATATATATATACTATATGGAGACTCAAACAAATATCTCTTTGTTTTTTCCTACCCTTTCATAATATGGTGAAGGCAATAAAAACAATTCAATAACGACTACTTGTCGAAAACCTCAATGTCTGTCAACCATAGATAAACCGAAAACAAAACCTTCTTCATAGTCAAGTACTATCATCCCAAACATCTACACATGTGTTTGATTTAGATAATTCGCATTATACACAATTACCTTCATATTATGGTAATTTTCAAGCTATTCTTTTAATGGGATTCTCTGTCATAAAGTGTCTCGTTGTTGTTACTGACGTTGTTGTTGTTGTGACCTGCATCTGATTTGAATGATGTAGAACAGAGAAAGGATTCTGCGGTGTTACATGGAATGTTCACTTTTCTAGTCTGTTTGTATTTAATGATGTTTAACCGAATGATGTTAATGAGTTTATGGGTCTATATCTCTGTCCCAAGCAAATACAAATACAAGTATGTCAGAACTTACTAATGCTACTTTACGTATACACGTGTGTGTACACACGTGTATGTGCACACGTGAATTGTCATTGTGTGTAGAAGAGTTATAGATACGAACTCACAAATAACATAATGTTTCGCTTCATATACACGCGCCGTGTGGTCCTCTAGGATTATCTACAAATTAACAAATCACTTTTGATTATTTGGAGATGGAGTGCAGAACGATGTACGAGGGTGGAATGAGAAATGTTAAACTTTAAACTTTGTTAAGAAGAATAAATCGGAAATCATGAAATGGGTGTAGAATGAAAGAATTTTAATCAATACAAAAACTGTCTGACGCTAATGCGTTTCTATTCCCATGTCGGTGAATTTATTATACCCTCCACCTTGGAAAAGAGGGTATATTAACTTTGTCATTCCGTTTGTAACATGTCTAAATATTAGTCGTAAACCCCATAATGTATATATATTCATAATCAGCATAAAATTCTAAGTCGATTTAACGATGTCCGTCTGTCTGTCTATCCGCCTGTTCCTCTGTTGAAATCACGACACAGGCCGCATTATTTGACGTAGAGCGAAACATTGCATGTATAACTCCACGTTTTGGTATAGCCTCCATATAACGGTACCTCCCGATATTCGAAATTTTGATGATTTTTGCCACATTTTTTCACGGATTTTTCTGAGAATTGGTATTTGTAGGTCATAATAGGTCCTACTTCGTGTGGCGAAACATTGTATGTATAAGTCAACGCTTTGGTATAGCCTCCATATAGCGGTACCTCCCGATATTCGGTATTTTGATGATTTTTGCCACATTTTCCCACGAATATGTCTAAAAATTGCTATTTGTGGATCATAATTGGTTCCATTACCCTAAGGTGGAGGGTATTAAAAGTTCGGCTGGCCATTTTTTATTTGTTATTTTATAAATGTCAGAAGTTTTTTCTTCATTCTATTTATCACCTTTCTATTACCCGTGCTTTCCATACCACATCCCATTCAAATCTCCATTCAACATTATACGATGACAAAGTTATTACACGGATTGACATGGACAAGCATGCCATCTACTTCAAGTGTACAATAAATCCAAATGACAGATTGTTGGGGATTGTATTATAAATGCAAAAGTTTCGAATTAAAACGGATACGGTGTGGCGAACGGATGTTTGGACAACAAGAAGACAAGTGTTGGTTGGATCGAATGTTGAAGATGAAATTTAAATTTTAAACACAATCAGGGAAAATAGGGTTAAAAGAGATAATAACAACAACTAAAATAGTAATAATGAGAATGACAAATTGGAAAATTGAAGAATTTCCCTTCTGGTACCTCACACACAAAGGGTCACAATTTTTAATGCTTTATCTGACATAACTTGCGATTGCGAGTCAGCGATTCTCTACAACTTGCTGTATCTAAATGTTTCTCTCAACCAGAATCCGAAAATGAATATAGAAGTTATTATTTCTCGGAGAATTTATATCTATAAGGATAAGGATACATATGGGAGCTATATCCAAATCTGAACCGATATCGATAAAATTTGGCATATATATTTCCGAGCTGTGTTTGATTTATGTCCCTGAATATCGTTGTTATGGAGTGCATATTACGGCTGTGGGGAACAAATATAACAAATCGATGAACAATATATATGGGAGCTATATCTGAACCGATCTTTACGAAATTTGACATACTAGCTTCTACTCTATTCGGTCGTAAGTGCCAAATTCCATGCCATTTGGACAAATATTAGTCGCACAATAAAATATTAATCGGACGAAGTTATATATGGGAGATATATGCAAATCTGTCTCGATCTCGATAAAAATTTAGCAAAGTTATTTCTGAGCTGTATTTGATATATTTCTAGAAATATTGTTGAGCCAAACAAATGACTTTTGCAAAATTTCATCTCAATCGGATAATAAATACGACCTGTACTTTGTTTACAAAAATATATGGACAGACGGACGGAAATGCATAAATCAACTCAAAATGTGATTCTATGCTGATCACCAAAAGGAACTATGGGTCTTTCTCGTTTTCTTCTCCATGTTACAAACAAATGAACAAAGACATAATACCCTTACCACTATGGGGTGTAGGGTATAAAAAAGAAGGAACTTTCATATAACTCTTAAAAATCACCCTTAAGTAGAGATATATTGATCTATAGGTCGTCATATTAATCAAGCCAAATAACTCAAAGAAGATGTATTTCTTTCTTCAAAGAAACCAACGGGTCGGCTTTCGATACCTGAAAAGATATTGGCATGCGTCAGGTGCCACCCCAGAAATACTCGATGACTGGGTATGGCTATCCAAGATTAATTAAATTAATTCAGTTTTAAGACCTGAAGATAATTATGTAAGAAGTTGCTACCTTATTGGTTTATCTGAAACGGTTCGCGATTTTAAATAAAACAAGTAAAAAAGCAGTAACTTTGAATACCCTCCACCATTTGGAACGAATTTGGAAATTTAAAAAAAAATAACATTCGCCAAAAATTCTGTTAAAATCTTAAAAATACAAAATATAGCCGTTATATTGGGGTCTATACGAAGACGTGGACAGGTGGATAATGTAGCTAAAATCATCAAAATACCGAATACAGGGAGGTACTGATATATGGGGCTTGTACGAAGGCCTGGACCTGCATAGACAATTTTCTGCCAAAGACTGTAGTTCCCATTACGAACTCTAAATACGAAAAAACTCCAGTGAATGATGTCGCTAAAATCATCAAAATGCCGAATATTGGTATGTATCATTATATGGAGGACATGGGCCTGCATAAGCAACTTTTTGTCATAGGCTATAGTACCCATTACGAATTCTAGGTACGCAATTTGAAACAACTCGTCAAATATCTAATATCGGGTTGGGGGGAGGTGCGGTTTCGCCGTTGTATGTGGGCCATTGAAAAATGTTGCTAAAGTCATCACAATAACGAATATAGGGAGATACCGTTATAGTGAGGATAAACGATATCGTGGACCTATATCGACAATAATCTTCCAGGGGATAAAATGCTCAGAAGGAAATACTTATGTGGATTTTCAGACAGTTTTAGTGATAATCATCAAAATACCGAATATCGAGGGTACCGTCGTAGACGTATATAGACAGTTCTCTCCCAGGAGGTTAATTATTCAAAAATAACTTCTTGTGTTTATTTTCAGGCAATCTTATTGAAAAATGTGAGTAAAATCATCAAAATACCGAATATCAGGGGTACCGTTGTATGGGGGTTATACGATATCGCGGACCTATATGAGCAATTCTTTTCAGAGTGTAAAGTACTTAGAAATAACTCTTTGTGTGGATTTTCAGACAATTTTATTGGAAAATGTGGCTAAAATCATGAAAATACCGAATATCGGGGGATACCGTTGTATGGGGGCTATACGATATCGTGGACTGATATAACCCGTCTTCGAAATTGACCTGCCTGCAGACAAAAGACTGATCTGTGCAAAATTCCTATTCCTATCTTTATTCGTTTTGACTCTAGCGTGATTGCAACAGACGGACGGATTATTTTCGATTATTTCGATGAGTTACATATACATACTATATATGGTGGAGGGTATATAAAATGTTTTATTTTAACCAAAATGATTCAAAATGTCGAAAAAAGTTCACAAAATATATGCAAAATTATGGTCGACTCTCAAAACTTACCAAAATTGTCAGATGTTTCAATATCTATCACATGTGAAAAGGTATATAAACCGATTAATTCTGTTTATTTAATTCGAACAGGGCAGAAAAATAATTCGCGGAAGTAAGGGTAAAAATTTACAAAAAAATTACAAATTACAAAAAATCGAATAGCTTTTTTTTTTTTTTTTTTTTGAAAAAAAGCGTTCCCCTAGAATAAATATAGGCTTAATGTTATAAATATCTCCCCACATATTTAAATACAATTCTATGAATTGAAATAAAGCCCAACAAAATAGAAAACACAATATTTGTCTCAATATGTCCTTAACTGAATATAAATATGCAGCACCACCACCAATACCACCACCACCACTTCATTTTCATTCAGGAGGCACTTATTATTTATTACGCGCCTTAATAGCCCGACTAATTGTGAGTAATGGCGCTGATAAGTTGGCCATTGTTGTGGCATTGATGATGTCTACACATGTGTGTGTGTTTGTATGTATCTATGAGAGCGAGAGTCCGTAATATGTGTCTTATGCATGGATATTTCCTACCAATATCATCCATCGCATACCCCCCCAAAGCCAATACCATTTTCCAACAGGATTCACAAACACACACACACACATAGCCACTCGCGTGTATCCAATACATGTATGTATCCAAGGCATGTGTGTTTCGCATCGTATTTATGTCGTTTTTAGATGCCAAGAACAATAACTTGCAGATAAAAATGTTAAATGAATCCTCAAACTAATTTTTCTGCATTATCTCGGTGGACTTGTATTGTTTTATTGTTGTCGGTCTGTCGTCGTCGCTGCTATCGTAAGTAAATGTTCGGTCTCATTTATTTGCAATTTAACAATTCCAGCCAAGGATATCAAGACTGAGAATTGAACAAAGAGGAATGTGTTTTAATTGAAATGTGAAGTGTGTGTGTGTGCGACAATTTATTTAAATATTTGTCATTTCGTATGGCTAGTAAATGTGACTAATTTAAATGGATGAGATGATACTAGTTTCGATTTTTTATAGAACAAAAACGTGTTCGGTTTATAAAAGACTTTACAGTTCTAGTATCTACAGGAGACTTAAGGGTCTTCTTTTATAAAAGCCTGGACCGAATTTCTACATCATATTGTATATTGTATCTACAAAATATATCAAACACAGCAAAACCTTGAAATCTCGGGAGCCAATAACCTATTAAAATTTATATAAACAAGTAAAAATGCTATAAGTTCGGCCGGGCCGAACTTTGAATACCCAAATTTAACAATTTTCAAAAAAATAAAATCCGTTAAAAATTCTGTTAAAATCTTAAAAATACCGAATGTAGCCGAATTTTTTTTTGTCACACTTTTGTCACAGTCTATTACAATATTCAAATGCGAAACGTAAAAAAAATCTGTTTATAATGTAGCTAAAATCATTAAAATACCGAATATAGGGAGGTACCATTAGGGTTATAAAACGTGGACCTGCACAGACAATTTTCTGTCATAAGCTTTGGTATCCATTACGAACTTCAAATACAAAATTTGAAATAATTCCGGAAAATAATGTCGCTAAAATCATCAAAATACCGAATATCAGGGATTCCGTTATATGGGGGCTATACGAAGATGTGGACCTGCGCAGACAATTTTCTGTCATAGGCTGAAGTATTCATTACGAACTTCAAATGCAAAATTTGAAACAATTCTGTTGAATGATGTCGCTAAAATCATCAAAATACCGAATATCGGTAGGTACCGTTGTATGGGGGCTATATGAAAACGTGGACCTACATGGCCCATTTACGAACTTAACCCGCCTACTGAAAAAATAAACATGTGTGCAAAATTTTAGCCTTCTATCTCAATTCGTTCGAAAGATAGCGTGATTACAACAGACAGACGAACAGACAGACGGACATCGCTAAATCGCCTGATCAAGAATATAGGAGGAGTTACAAACGGAATGACAAAGTTAATATACCCTCCATAGTATGGTGGAGGGTATAAAAACAAGTAAAATATTATCAGTTGGGTTTTCCGACATATGTATACCCTCAGCCTAGAGTTATGATTATTCAAACTGTTGGCCCTTAATGGGGGAGGTTCCGAAGCAATTGGCCAATATTGACCATTTCATATCTGAGCTAAGACTGATATACAGGGTGAGATAAAAAACGGCAACGAAGGCAAACGCCATAATTTTCCCTTTTTTTAATTTTATGGTGCGATGGTGCTGAGTCCTGTTGGAATGTCCAAGATCTGCGACCAAAATGTTTGCGTGTCCAAGGCGTTAATGCACCTTCCAGGATATTTTCGCTATAATATTAGGCATTTTTTATGATGGCACGGTCGATTAATATGAGCAGAGAGCGACCACCAGCTGTTATGACGGCCCACACCATCACCATGGCCGGCGCTTGAGTTCTGGTGGCCAACCGAAGGTGTAATTGTTCAGCTGACCTCTTTGGGAAGTAAACACGATAATTTTTTTTGGTTTACAAACTGCTGGACAACGAATGTTTTCTCATCGGAGAAAACCAAATTCGACAGTTCACCACCTTCGGCCAAGCGAAGCAACTCTTTAGTTCTTTTGAGTCCATTTTCTTTCTGTTGCGGTGTAAGTGTTTGCACTTTTTGGAATTTCAATAGCTTTACCCCGAGCTCATTTTTCAATATTTTCACGACAGATCTTGTGTTAGCAGAAATAATAGGATGTGTGAAATATGAAGAGAACCGGATGAGTATTTCGGATTTCATGATCGTTTTGGTTATTTAAAACTTTGACCCTTGTGGGGAAGGTACCAGAAGAAATGGTCCGATCTCTACTACCTTTATAACAGATCTTGTGTTGATAGAAATATTGAGATGTACCAAGTCTGAATGGATTCGGATGTAAATTTCGCGTGTTATGAGCTTCATGGATATTCGAAATGTTGACCCTTTGTGTGGGAGGCACCAAAAGGAATGGATCGATATATCCCGTCTTCACCGCAGATCTTTTGTTAGTAGAAATAATATGATGTGTGAAATATAAAGAAAGCCCGATGCTTATTTCGGATTTTATGATCGTTTTGGTTATTCAAAAAATTAAACCTTTGTGGGGGTGGTTCACGCCAGACCTTTTCTTAATAGTAATACTGAGAGTTGCGAAAATTTAAGACAATCGCAATCTTATGTCACATTTTATCAGAGTTATGTTAATTCAAAATTTTGACCCTTTTTGGGGGATGTACTTCATGGGTTGGACCGATATTATCCACCTGACTTCGCACTGATGCAAACATTAGGATTTGCAAGGAAAAATCGGATTATCTTTCTATTTCTGTGCAGTAGTTTTTTTATATTCGGAAAAGTTCGGACCAAATTGGATTCTACTACACCAAATGTCCTGAAACGGATTTCTTCCGAAGAGACCTAGGGTCTAAAACCGTTGTTACGATGAGACCCTTTTTGGCCGCATCAAATGATATATACCCTTTCTTGCTATAAGGCTGAGAGTATAAAAGTATTTATTGGAACAATACATATACCGGACCGAGTTTAACCAAATGGAAAAATTAGATATGAAAAAATCTCTCCAGTGTGAGCTGATATTACATATATGGTTTACAATAACTGTAAATCAGATGAAGCTGTTTGTCGAAGCTTTATAAAAATCTAAACAGATCTCGATAAAACTTGGAAGAGGCATTTTCGAGCTGTATTTCATATCCGGCATCAATCATCATTGTTGTGGAGTGCATATTACGCATGTGAGGGATTTTAACACCAAATCGGATTATTATGGGAGCTATAGCTATATCTGAACCTGTTTTCACCAACATTTGAAGTACCTGCTCTTAGACAGAAGTTCGTTAGTGGTGCCAAAATTCAGTCCATTTGGGCTGATATTAGCCATTTGGTGCACAATAAATCTGGTAACGAATATACGGAATCTATACGGAATACCTATACGGAATCTATATACCAATTCTGATCCGATCTTGAAAAAAATTTGACAGAGGCATTTTTAAGCTCTATAAGTTATTTGCTACCAAATATCATTCTTGTGAAGAGCATAGTACGCATTTGAGCGACTTTAAACTAAAAATCGGAGAAAACATATATATGGGAGCTATAGCTATATCTCAATCGATTTTCTACAAATTTGATGTACCAGCTTCTAGACTGAGTTCGGTCGGATGTTCCGAAAATCATTTGGTGCACATTTAACCCGAAATCGGTTGAAGATATTTATGGGAGCTATATCTAAATATGAGCCGCATTCTCACCAATTTTTATATGGTTTGTCCTTGAGCCAAATAACTGATTTATGGAAAGTTTCATTTCGATCAGGTAATAAATGCGACCTGTGCTTTGTTTACAAAAATACATGGACGAACGGACATCCACAATTCGACTCAGAATGTGATTCTATGCAGGTCATCAAAAGGAACTATGAACCTATGTCGTTTTCTCTATATGTTACAAACAAATACACAGAGGGTATAAAAATAAAACCTCAGAGGTCCACTAAATAAACAACACCTCAAACATATGAATTTACAAAAGACCTCAATTATGAGTCTATACAGGATCTCGTAGGTTTCCTGTAGGAAAAATTTCCCAAAAGTTTCGTATTTTTATATATATAATATAATACTTAATACATTATATGACGAAGTACATCCAGAAGTTCTCCGTTTACATTGCGTTACATGTGTTTTGTCCATTTCGTATTTTCTCCTTGAGTTTTTGTATCTTTTTACTTTTCCAGAATATCAATATTACTGTCAGGTGGCCAGACATGCATTTCCATTGCAATCACGTTTTTCCATTACTTCACAAAACTTTCCACCTGTCTTGTTGAGAGACACGGAAGCCACTGCCACAGAATATCAACAAAATGCTGGAGCAACACCTGTACCAAAATTTTACCACAAACAACTGAATGCAAATATTGCAATTCTGTAGAAAAAATCAAAAGAAGAAGCAAAACGAAAAAAAACACAAAAGTTATTGCAAAACTTTCTATAATTGGATTTTTCCTCATTGTCCAACTGAGCGAGCCAGCCTTCAATAGATCACATTTGGTTTCTTATATTATGCAGAAAATGTTTCTTTTTTACATCACAACATTTCAACATTACGTGAAGGTCATTGCTGTTGGAAGAGATAAGGACTTTCAGTTTCAATAAAGTATTTAATGGAAATTAGTAAAAATGGCCACATTTTAGATGCATATATTTTTATTAGGTTATGTCCCAAGACTGTGACCCCATCTCATCCAGCTACTTCATGAAACTATTCTAATATGAAATCCAGTGAGAAGGGCATAAAAATCGGGTGGGTTGTCTGTACATATCAGTTCCTTACTATGCCCCAAGTATGTCTCCACTAAATTTTAAGGATGTATTTTTTTCGGACAAGAATTGAACTGAAAAGAACTAATAGAGATTTTGTGAAAAAAGGAAATTTTTAAAAAATTTTAAATTATATGCTGGCTTTACGCCATAGCTAACCAGTATTATAGGATTATTTCCATAAAAGTTTGTACTACCCTTAAAACTTTAAATGTCAAATTTGCTCTCATTTAATTGAAGAGTATTAGGAGATAAAAATACATTAGGAGATAAATGTTTACCTGCGTACTTATTATTCAAACTGTTGAACCTTTATGGAGGTGATTCCAAAGCAGTGGGCCAATATTGTCCATTTTGTATTTGACTTAATTCTTATAAGCTATAGCGACTACTTAGTTCACTTTATAGGAGACATGAGACAATTTCTGGAAAAAAGGGGTGGGCCAATATTTTCCATCTTCACACCACATCTTGCGATAGTAAAAACACTAGTTTGTGTGAAATTTGAAGAGAATCGAATACTTACTTGGCATTGACGAAGGTTTTGTATTCCAAATTTCGTGTGGAAGCTACCAGAAGGAGATGATGATAGAAATATTTGGATGTACCAACTTTAAAAATACTTGGTCCAAAGAGAAGTAGGGTTTTAAACCGTTATTTCGATGAGGCATGTTTTGGCCGTGTAAAATTATTTACACCCTCTGTATGGCTACGTTATGTTTCGACGGTCCGAACTTTATAACACGCCCCAGTAAGTTAAAGGAAAGAAGTAATAAAGCTATAAGTTCGGCCAGGCCGAACTTTGAATACACTCCGCCATTTGGAACGAATTTGGAAATTCTCAAAACCAATCAAATACCGAATGTAGCTGTTATGTTAGGGTCTGTACGACGACATGGACCTGCATAGGTAACTTTAGTCATAAGCCATTATAATATTCAAATGCGAAACTTAAAAAAATCGGTGAATAATGTAGCTAAAATCCATTACGAACTTCAAATACAAAATTTGAAACAATTCCGATGAATATTGTCGTAAAACATCATCAAAATACCGAATATCTGGAGGTAACGTTATATGGGGGCTTACGAAGACGTGGACCTGCACAGACAATTTTCTGCCTTAGGCTGTAGTATTTATTTCAAATTTCAAATACCAAATTTGAAAGAATTCCGTTGAATAATGTCGCTAAAATCAACAAAGAACCGAATATCGGGAGGTACCGTTATATGGGGGCTATACGCGGACTTGCACAGACACTTTTCTGTCATAGGCTGTAATACCCATTACAAATTTCAAATAACAAATTTGAAACAATTCCGTTGAATAATGTCGCTAAAATCATCAAAATACCGAATATCTGGAGGTAATGTTATATGGGAGCTTACAAAGACGTGGACCTGCACAGACAATCTTCTGTAGCATCTATTACGAACATCATATATCAAATTTGAAATAATTCCGGTGAACAATGTCGCTAAAATCATCAAAGTACCGAATATCGGGAGGTACCGTTATATGGGGGCTATACAAAGACGCGGACTTGCACATGCAATTTTCTGTCTTAGGCTGTAGTATCATTTACGAACTTTAAATACCAAATTTGAAACAATTCCGGTGAATAATGGCGCTAAAATTATCAAAATACCGAATATCGGGAGGTATCGTTATATGTGGGCTATACCAAAACGTGGACCTATATGGCCCATTTTCCATACCAAAAGTCCAGGAGACATAATATACATTTGAGTAAATTTTTATCAATCTACTTCGTTCGGAAGCCAGAGTGATTTCCACAGACGAACAGACGGACATCGCTAAATCGACATAGAATTTTATGCTGAGGTGTATATTTCGAGGTGTTACAAACGGAATGACAAACTTAATATACCCTCCATACTATGGGGAGGGTATAAAATATTAAGATATATGAAGTCTCATTCAAATGGAGTACACTCTTTGATTTTTATACCCTACACCACAAGGTGGTCAGGGTATTATGTCTTTGTGCATTTGTTTGTAACAGGCAAAAGAAAACGAGTTAAACACATAGTTCCTTTTGATGATCTGCATAGAATCACATTCTGAGTCGATTTATGCATGTCCGTCCGTCTGTCCATGTATTCTTGTGAACAAAATGCAGGTCGCATTTATTATCCGATTGAAATGAAATTTTCCATACAACATTTGTTTGGCCCAAGGACGAACCCTATTGAAATTGGAGATAATCGGTAAAAATTTAGATAAAGCTCTCATATACATCTTCGTCCGATTTGCTTTTTATTGTGCACCAAACGTGTAATATCAGCCCGAATAGTATGGAATTTTGCACATACAACCAAATTAGGCTTGAAAATAAGTTAGCCAAATTTGATCGAAATCGGTTCAGATATAGCTATAGCTCCCATATATATTGTTCATCCGATTTGTTATTTTAGTCCTCCGTAGCCGTAATATGCACTCTGTAACAACAATATTTGGGGAAATATATCAAATACAGCTCAGGAAAACTTTTGCTAAATTTTATCGAGATCGGTTCAGATTTTGATATAGCTCCCATAAATAACTTCGTCCGATTTATTTTTTATTGTACACCAAATGGTATGAAATTTGACACTTATGACCGAATTGAGTCTAGAAGCTAGTATGTCAAATTTGGTGAAGTTCGGTTCAGATATAGCTATAGCTCCCATATATATTGTTTATCCGATGTGTTGTATTTGTTACCCACAGCCGTAATATGCACTCCGTAATAGCGATATTCAGGGAAATATATCAAATACAGCTGAAAAATGTTTTTAACAAATTTTATCTAGATCGGTTCCGATTTGGATATAGGTACCATATATATCTTTATCTGATTTCAAATTAATTTTGCACCAAATGTCCGATACAAGTCCGAATTTAAAAGATACAAATGCTTCGGCATATATAGTCCTTTGAACTTTATAATTATAATGTTATGCTTTACTAAATTAGCAAAGTGGTGTAGGGTATTATAAAGTCGGCCCCGCCCGACTTTAAGACTTTCTTTACTGGTTTTAAATCTCAAAGATATTGGATAACATTAGTGGCCTTCTGGCAAAGCAGAAGGCAGTGTAAGCTTCCAGGTTTTATCATTTTCAGTCATCCAGCTTTCAGGTTTTACCATTTTCAGGTTTTTGCATTTCCATCTTTCACCCTTATTTGGTGTATTTTTAATATTTTCTTTATTAAATATAATTATTTTATACTGAATTTTACATCATAAATACAGAATTCTATTCGCTAATATATATTACGTAATTCACCTAAAAAATCACGACCACTTATTTTTCCCAAAAGCTGTCTGAAGTGAAAGATGGGCTAAGTCCTCTAAATCTTGTTTGTCTATTGTGATTTATGCACTTTTCGAAATTCCTTGTGGTAAAAGATATCCTTTATTTTCACAATCCTCCTCTGACAACGCCTACCTTTGGTCGGATTAGAAGCACAATGGCGAATGCCACAATTTATTTTAAGTTGAATGTGTTATCGCATCCAGCCAATAACTAACAAACAGACTTAACTAAGCCAATTCCGAAAAAGGGCAAATATTAACATGTCTCAAGAAAAGCGAGAGAGAGAGAATGAAAGGAGCACCAATTCCATTGAAAAACCGACGTCAACAATCATAGATTTCAGTTCGCTTCACGTCGTTCCAGATGGCTGCAACTAACCATCATTTGGGGGCCATTGGTGCACCCACGTGGTGGTGGTGGAGGTGTCACCGTCGTCATATCCTTTACCCACAACGCCAAATAATCCAAGCCACAGCCACAGAATGCGAATCAACAACCATTCAGCATCATCCAACAACACATCCCAACGAGAAACTGGCAACCGCATTTACTAGCCGTCCACATAAATCCTGGCAAAACTAAAAATGTATCTACGTGTCAATTCTTTGATAGGTCAATTAAATTCAATTCAATTCAAATTGAAATGTAATTGGGACTTTTCAGTTTTATCCCTTGATTTCATATTTTTGTGCCGTATGGCCTGACCCAGGCCTGGTTATTGGTTTGCGTTTGTGTTTGTTTGTGTGTGTGCTTCTGTGCGGTCGGTTTACTTTTGATGATGCTGATGAAACATGGGGCTCTTTGGAGCAATGATCCAGCAACAAACACAAAGTTACAATCAAAATTGAATAATTTGAAATGCAGGCTCACCGAATGGATGAATGAACGAACGAACGAACAGTGGGTGGAAATAAGTAAATTCCTACAATATTGCAAGTTTATGGAGGGTATCAAATTGAGTTTGAATTTAAATGACGAAATTGGTGGTTGATTTTTAAAACGTCCAATGCGAGTACTGATTAATAAAATTAAAAACAAATTAAAAGAATCATAAAAAAGTAAAAATTTATCTGTCGGTTTTACCGACAGATGTATAACCTCAACCTATGTCAGATTGTTAAAATATATACTGAGTTTATCCTCATTGTTCACTTCTCATCTGAGCTAACTCTGATATATATTACAACATCCGCGATTTGGATTATATCGATTACTTCCTTCAGTGTTATGATATATGTCATATAATTTTATACCCTCCACCATAGTATAGAGGGTATATTAAGTTTGTAATTCCCTTTGTAACACCTCGAAATATATATTTTAGACCCCACAAAGCATATATATTCTTAATCAGCAGAAAATTCTATGTCGATTTAGCGATGTCTGTCAGTATGTCCGTCTATACGTCTGTCGGTCTGTGGAAATCACTCTAGCTTTCGAACGAAATGAAGTAAGTATTGTATTATGTCTTCAGGACTTTTGGTATTGAAAATGGGCCATGTAGGTCCACATCTTCGTATAGCCCCCATATAATGGTACCTCCCGATATGCGGTATTTTGATGAACTTAGCGACATTATTAACCGGAACTATTTCAAATTTGGCATTTGAAGTTCGTAATGAATACTACAGCCTATGACAGAAAATTGTCTGTGCAGGTCCACGTCTTCGTATAGCGCCTATAAAAGGATACCTCCCGATATTTTGTATTTTGATGGTTTTAGCGACATTATTTACCGGAATTGTTTCAAATTTTGTATTTGAAGTTCGTAAATGTACAGTGTATGACAGAAGATTGTCTGTGCAGGTCCACGCCTTCGTATAGCCCCCATATAACGGTACCACCCGATATTCGGTATTTTCATAATTTTAGCGACATTATTTACCAAAATTGTTTCAAATTTCGCATTTGAAGTTCGTAATTGATATTACAGCCTATGACAGAAAATTGTCTGTGCAGATCCACGTTTTATAACCACCACGGTATCTCCCTATATTCGGTATTTTGATGATTTTAGCTACATTAAAACAGATTTTTTTCAAGTTTCGCATTTGAATAATAGCTTGTGACAAAAGTTGCCTATGCAGGTACACGTCGTCGTATACACTCCAATATACGGCTACATTAGGTATTTTAAAGATTTTAACAGAATTTTTAACGGAATTTATTTTTTTGAAAATTGTTAAATTTGTACCAAATGGTGAAGGGTATTCAAAGTTCACACGCTGCCCGAATGTTCTCTGTTGTATTTTGGCCCATTCTCGGCGAATCGCTTGCTTGAGGTGATCGACACTCTGGTATTTTTTGGTGACAACCTTTCTTTCCAAAAAAAACTCCAGACACAATGGTCCAACGAATTGGTATCCGGAGATTTTGGTGGCCATTGTGCGCTGGTGGCGCGTACTGAGTGCGATGGTGCTGATTCCTGTTCGAAGGTCCATCCTCCAGAATATTTTCGGCATTTATTCTGAGGCCACGGTCGATTATGGCGGCCCACACTATCACCATGGCAGGCGCTTGAGTTCTGGTGGCCAACCAAAGGTGCACATTAGTCCAACGGATTTTGGTGGCCATTGAAATGAAGCGAGGAACCTCATTTTGTAACCCTTCTTGGGTGGCGCATGCTGAGTGCGATGCTTCTGAGTTCTGTTGGAATGTCCAAGGTCTGCGGCCAAAATGTTTGCGTGCCCAAGGTTTTAATACACCCTCCAGATTATTTTCGCGATAATAATCGGCATTAATTCTGATGCCAAATAGACAACGAATGTTTTCTCAACGGATACAACCAAATTCGGTAGTTCACCACTTTCGGCCAAGCGATGCAACTCTTTGGCTCTTTTGAGTCTATTTTCTTTCTGTTATGGTCTAAATTCTTGCACTTTTTGGAATATAAATGTCTGTTTTCTGGCTAGTGCGCACATCGTAATATTATAATCAAACTTAGATCGAGTTCGGAGATGGACAATATCGCTTCATTCCTTCTGGTACCCTCCCCACAACAGGTCGAAATTTTTAATAAAATATTTAACTGAACAGAAAGGGAAAGGATACTCCGATTTTGCTCCGACTTTGCACATCCTAATATTTGCATACGAGCTAGATCAGGTTCGAAAATGGACAATATCAATTCACTGCATCAAGTACCTCCCCCACAAAGGGTAAAAATTTTGAATAATTATAACTCATATAAAATGTTAAGTACGATCCAATTACCTTCAAATTAAAGACCTCGTAATATTTTTATTAATTCAAGGTCTATGGTGATGTACCAGAAGGAGTGGACCGATATATGTCCACTCCTTCTGGAACATCCACCAACATTTTGAATATCCATGAAGCTCATAAAACGCGAAGTTAACATCTGATTCCATTCATACTTGTCACATCTCAATATTTCTATCAACATAAAATTTTTATAAAGATAGTAGAGATCGGACCATTCCTTCTGGCACCTCCAAAGGGTTAAAAATTAGAGTAACTAAAGCGACCATAAAATCGGAAAAAAGGATCCGATTTTTTTTTTTAAATCACACACATCACAATATATTAATAACCCAAATTCTGTTGTGAGGATGAAATATGTCGGTCCACACCTTCTGGTACCTCCCCCGCAAAGGGTCAAATTTTGAATATCTTTGAAGCTCATAAAACACGAAATTAACATCCGATTCCATTCAGACTTGGCACATCTCAATATTTCTATTAACACGAGATCTGTTATAAAGATGGTAGAGATCGGACCAATCCTCCTGCTACCACTCCCACATAGGGCTCTGGATTTTGAAAAACAAAACGCTCAAAGAAAATGAAAAAATTCATCCATCTCCTTAAATTTCCCACATACAAACATTTTTGCTAAAACAAGATCTCTTGTGTCAATTGCCAACACCTTCTGGTACCTCAACCAAAAAGGGTCACAATTTCCAATACTTATATCTGCCATAACAAGTCTATGAATCTTTAGAACTTGCCAAATATTTCTAAATATTTCTCTTAACCTAAAATATGAATTTATCGGAATTTATGATTTCCCATAAAATTGGATATAAATGTTCCATTTCCTTCCAATTTTGCTCATACCAATATTTTTGTCTGTATTAGATGAAGTAGAACAAGTAAAAAAGCTGTAAGTTCGTCCGGGCCGAACTGTGAATACCCTTCACCATTTGGTACAAATTTGACAATTTTCAAAATATTAAAATTCATTAAAAATTCTTTTAAAATCTTAAAAATACGGAATGTAGCCGCATATTATGTCTATAGGACGACGACGTGGAATTGCATACGCCACTTTTGTCATAAGCCTGCACAGACAATTTCTGGCATAGGCTGTAGTATCCATTACGAACTACAAATGCGAAATTTTAAACAATTCCGGTAAATAATGTCGCTTAAATCATCAAAATACCGAATATAGGCAGGTACCGTTATATGAGGGCTATACGAATACGTGGACCTGCACAGACAATTTTCTGTCACAGGCTGTAATATAAATTAGGAACTTCAAATGCGAAATTTGATACAATTTCGGTGAAAAATGTCGCTAAAACCATCAAAATACCGAATATCCGGAGGTACCGTTATAAGGGGGCTATACGCAAACGTGGACCTGCACAGACAATTTTCTGTCATAGGCTGTAGTATCCATTACGAAATTCAAATTCTAAATTTGAAATAGTTCCGGTAAATAATGTCGCTAAAATCATCAACATACTAAATATCGGGAGGTACCGTTATATGGGGGCTATACAAAGACGTGAACCTGCACAGACAATTTTCTGTCATAGACTGTAGTATCCATTTCGAACTTCAAATACCAAATTTCAAACAATTCCGGTAAATAATGACGCTAAAATCATCAAAATACCGAATATCGGGAGGTACCGAATATAGGGAGGATATTCGATAGTTTGACGAGTTTAGGTAAAAAACTCACCGAAATTGTTTGAGATGTCGTATTTGAAGATCGTAATGGATGCTACAGCCTGTGACAGAAAATTGTCCATACTGGTCCAGGTCTTCGCACAGCTCCGATATAACGGTACCTCCCTATATACGATATTTTGATGATATTAGCTACATTATTCACCGTTTATTTCAAGTTTCGAATTTGAATAGGTTAATGGCTTATGACAAACAATGCCTACGTAGGTCCACGTCGTGTAGACCCCAATATAACGGCTATATTCGGTATTTTTAAAATTTTAACAGAATTTTTTAAGGATTTTATATTTTGAAAATTTTCAAATTCGTTCCAAATGGTGGAGGGTATTGAAAGTTCGGCCCGGCCGAACTTACTGCTTTTTAACTTGTTTTAAGATTGTAGCTTCAGCGATTAACTTTCTAGCTGTGGGGCAGAAACTGAGGTTTGCTTCAATCAAGGTTCACTATTTCCTTCGACACTTCTAAACTCTTAACTACTGTATTACTAAATTGATCCTTAAACTTCGAAATATTTTTTGCATTTGGACCAACTGCCCCTTAATCGGGCTTTTAGGACAGCAATTGTTTCTTCTTACTCTCCCACACTGTACCAAAGACCCATGATGTGTAAACATAAATTGAACAGACCTTTGGTTAGATTGCTGCCCATGTTTTATGGCAGCATGGATGAATGGCATGTGTTAACACAGAATCACATTGGCAACGCATTCCCTGCGAACTTGTATACCCCAGGAAATGGAGAATCAAACATGTTGGCAATACGATTTTTTTCCAATCCATAGCCAATACTTTGCTCTCCAGCAAGTGTTACTGCAGACTACGTCGATGATGATGAAATTTAATGAAAATATGGGAAGCTAGAATCGAAATGAAAGAATACAACTTCCTCTGCTTAAACTCCAAACAATTTTGCCAGATTGATTGTGAAAAAGTGTGTGTGTGTTGGTATTTGCTTTGAGCTTCGTGTTGAAATGAGATTTTTACTTGGCTTGAACAAAACTACCAGCAATAGTATTAGGAATAACAATGCTAGCCCAACGTAACAAAACTATCAATAACACAATGCGTCAAAGCCTTGTCGTCGATGGATTGAAACAAGTTTTATCCTTTCCGGCTATCCTTTTTGTGTATAGACACACATACTTACATACAAATTTACTTCATTTTTCAATTTTATATCAATCCATTCTTATAGAAATACTTTGGCATACAGAGCTCATTTGTCTATGTGTTCTCTGGTATTCAACGACATTCGTTGGTGTGTCTGTGAGTGTTGCATACCCTTTGTGAAATCAAGAGATTTATGTTATAAATTTTTAATTCTTTTGAGTATAAAACAATTTGAACAGGTATTACACTGAGAGAATGCCTGGCTGTTTAGCGAAGAAAGGTTAATACAAATAGATTACTATTTTATATTAGCAAAATATAAGAATATTAAGAAAACCTTCAAAAGTGACCCGATAAAAATAATTTTTATACACTCTGTTCCAGAACCATAAAAAACATCTAGGTTTGCAATTGTCTTCTAGAACAGAGCATACTAAAATACATAATCGTAATATTTACAGCTTTGATTTATTCATTTTACCCTACACCACATAGTGGTAAGGGTATTATGTCTTTGTGCATTTGTTTGTAACATGGAGAAGGAAGCGAGAAAGGCCCATAGTTACTTTTGAGGATCTCCATAGAATCACTTTCTGAGTTGATTTATGCATGTCAGTCCGTCTGTCCGTCCGTCCGTTCGTCTGTCCATGTATTCTTGTAAACAAAATGCAGGTCGTATTTATTATACGATTGATATGAAATTTTCCAAAAAAAACATTTTTTTGGCCCAAGGACGAACCCTATTGAAATTGGAGATAATCGGTAAAAATTTAGATATAGCTCCCATATATATCTTCGTCCGATTTGCCTTTTATTGTACACCAAACGTGTAATATCAGTCCGAATATTATGGAATTTTGCACATACAACCAAATTAGGCCTGAAAATAAGTATGCCAAATTTTATCGAAATCGGTTCAGATATAGCTATAGCTCCCATATATATTGTTCATCCCATTTGTTATTTTTGTCCTCCGCAGCCGTAATATGCACTCTGTAACATCAATATTTGGGAAATATATCAAATGCAGCTCAGAAATACCTGTACTAAATTTTATCGACATCAGTTCAGATTTGGATATAGCTCTCATATATAACTTCGTCCGATTTACATTTTATTGTGCACAAAACGTCTAATAATTGCCCAAATGGGATGGAATTTGGCACATACTAGTCAAATTGAGTCTAGAAGCTAGTATGTCAAATTTGGTGAAGATCAGTTCAGATATAGCTATAGCACCCATATATATTGTTCATCCGATTTGTTAAATTTGTTACCCACAGCCGTAATATGCACTCCGTAACAACGATATTTAGGGAAATATATCAGATGCAGCTCAGAAATATCTTTGCCAAATTTTATCGTGATCGATTCAGATTTGGATATATCTCCTATATATATCTTTATCTGATTTCAAATTAATTTTGCAAATGTGCAATACAAGTCCGAATTTAAAAGTTACAAATGCTTCGGCATATTTAGTCCTTTGAACTTTAAATTATAATTATAATCATAGCGTGTGTGAATGAATTCTCCCATAGTAAAGTGGTGTAGGGTATCATAAAGTCGGTCCCGCCCGACTTTAGGACTTTCTTTACTGGTTTATTTTGAGGAAGTCCACGTTTCTATAAAAATGCCATATCGGCCAATTTAGTTTCTTTAAATTTCTTACTCGCTTCTTCCGACTGCATATATATGTAGGTGCTGGAAAACTAGATCCCAATTCATGTCACAATTAATGAAGGGCACCATTTCAGATTAAAGTCCCAATTACTTTATATAAGGTTCGCAAAATCTTTTTATACCCTCCAACTCCTTTGTCATTCCGTTTGTAACTCCTCGAAATACTCATGTCCGATCCAACAAAGTATATATATTCTTGATCAGCGAAAAATTCTAAGTCGATTTAGCGATGTCCGTCTGTTAGTCTGTCTGTTTTAATAACGCTATCTTTCGAACGAATTGAGATAGAAGGCTGAAATTTTGCACATGTGTTTATTTTGCCAGGTTAAGTTCTTAAATGGGTCATGTAGGTTCACGATTTCATATAGCCCCCATATAACGCCACCTCCCTATATTCGGTATTTTGATGATTTTAGCGACATTATTCCGGTGAATATTGTTTCAAATTGTTTCAAATTTCTTCGTCATAAATACTACAGCTTATGACATAAACTTGGCTGTGCAGGTCCACGTCTTCGTATTGCCCCCATAAAACGGCACCTCCCTACATTCAGTATTTTGATGATTTTACCAACATTATTCACCGGAATTGTTTCCAATTTGACACTTGAAGTTCGTAATGGATACTACAGCCAAGGACAGAAAATTGTCTGTGCAGATCCACCTCTTTGTATAGCCCCCTATAACGGAACCTCCCAATATTTGGTATTTTCAAGATTTTAGTGTCATTATTCATCGGAGTTGTTTCAAATTACGTATTTAGAGTTCGTAATGGGAACTACAGTCTGCGACAGAAAATTGTCTATGCAGGTCCAAGTTGTCGTATAGGACCCATATATCAGCACCTCCCTGTATTCGGTATTTTAACGAGTTTAGGTACAAAACCTACCGAAATTGTTGGATATGTCGTATTTGAAGTTCGTAATGGATGCTACAGCCTTTGATAGATACTTGTCTATGCTGGTCCAGATCTTCGCACAGATCCGATATAACGGTACCTCCCTATATACGATATTTTGATGATTTTAGCTACATTATTAACCTTTATTTCAAGTTTCGAATTTGAATATGGTAATGGCTTATGACAAACAATGCCTATGAACTCTCATATATCATCTTCACTCCAGACCATGAGTTAATACAAATATTGCGATGTGTGTAATTTGAATAGAACAAAATGTTTATTTCAGATATTATGATAATTTTGGTTATTCAAAACTTCGACCCTTTGTGGGGGAGGTACCCATAGAAATGGTCCGATCTCTACCATTTTTATAACAGAGCTTGCGTTGATGAAAATGTTGAGATGAAAATGTTACATGAAGTCGATGAAATGCGAAATTTATATCCGATTCCATTCAGACTTGGTACGAATGGAATCGGATATAAATTTCGCATTTCATCGACTTCATGTTTATTTAAATTATCCTTTCTCTTTATGTGCAGTAAATTATTTTCTTTGGAAAATTGTTGACATTTTGTGTGGGAGGTACCACAAGGAGTGTACCTATATTGCCCATCTTCGAACTCGATCTAAGTTTGACAATAATATAACGATGTACCAAGTTTGGGTGAAATCGAATACACTTTTAGTGTAGTTATCGTGCGCACCAAACAGGCAGCCAGACAGACGGACGGACGCACATAGCTAAATCGACTCCGAATATCCTGGAACGGATTTAGTTCAAAGAGACCTAAGGTATAACACTGTTATTTCTATGAGGCATGTTTTGGCGGTATCAAATGATATATATACCCTCTCTAGCCATATGCCTGAAGGTAAAAAAGTGGACTCCGATCGATTGTATGAAAAGTCTGCGTATGAGTGATATGAAATTTATGAAATCACTCATGATATTTAGAATGTTAAACATAATGACTCCACACGCTACTAAAGTTGCCCTCTACGGACCTCCTGCCTTCCCCTTAACTCAAAATATCACATATCTCCATATTGCCCAATGTTCCCTGTAATCCAACCTTCCATCCAAATCGCTTTTCCTCCGTGTATCTCGCATTGTTGTCATCATTCACTTTATGACATGTTGTTTCCTTTGAAAATCACTTCTCGTTTCCTCCGTTTCTCTTTTGTCATTTCTCCATTGATTTCCATCGGAAATAATAAAGTATTCACAAAGAGTGGGGTTTTGAGGAATTATGACGGTCACCGGAGGCTATATTTACTTGTCCCCAAATGTTTTCTGTCTGCAGCCTGAATGTGATGTGATTGAATGACAAAATGGATATTTCACATTTTTTTTATTGAGTTATATGTTTTTTGTAGCATTCCTTTAATCTTTTAATTGATTTGAATAGGATGTAAGGCAACAACAACAACAACGATGACAACAACACCAAAGAGCCATCAGAATTTAATACTGACAACTGATTTATGTCATTCATTTGATCGCCTGTAAATTGATTTCCTGTTCGGACAAAGTTAAGCCATGTGAATGTTGGATGAGGGCAAATATTTGAGGAAATTGTGTTCATAGTAATATAACATATATGTATGTGTGGAGGGTGTTATAGTTGGTCGAAAAGCTTGCCGAAAAGATAATCCGAATTAAAATCTTTAAAACAAATCTATTTTCTCCAAAAAATTGTCGATTTCGACATCTCGGTTCGCCAAGATACAAAAAAAATCGAGCGTAATTCTAAAACTGATATATTGCATCAAGCTAAGTTCAAAATGATAATTTCACATAACATACTCAAAGTTTAGCGATTTTTAAGACACACAGATTAACTCCAATGTAGCTAACCTGTATTAGTAAGGCAATGGCAACTTTTTAATTATTCAAAAAAAAAACTTACTTTTTTTTCGCAAAAACACATGACGCCCTGCCATCACTGGCATCCACATCGCTCTCTTAAGTGCAATACAAACGAAAAACTGCTGATTATTCCAACAAACCTAAGTGAAAAGTGAAGAAAAATCATTAGAGAAAAAGAAAAACAAAAATAATTGCAAATATCCAATACCGCCAGTCAACCAGCCAGCCAATACAAAAACCCTCCTACTGTCAGTCAGCCAGAGAGCCTTTCACGCAAACAAAACAACCAATTAGTTGATGAGCCATGAAAACAGGATATGCCTTTAAGTGAGTTTCCTTGTACAGACATTCGTGCAACAACGCAACAAATTATCATTTCATTGTTTCCTTCCAAGATGAGGGGGAGAGGAGAGGGGAAAGAGAGGAAGACGGAAGAAACAAAAATCATTCAAATAGATGTTTGGTATTGGAGGAAAATCAACATTGGAAGGATACCTCTCAATACACAGAGGTATCTTCTATAGACACAAGACTTGTACAGGTCTTCTATAGACACAAGTCCTTCCTCAGGTATTCTACACCCAGAAGACCTTCTACAAGTCTTCCGTATACTAAAGACCTTCAACAGGTCTTGTATGGTTAGAAGACCTCCTTCAGACCCCCTATTCTCACAAGGACTTCCACAGATTTTCCACTGACATAAGACCTTCCTCAGGCCTTCTATAGACAGAAGACCTTTTACAGGTCTTCTATATATGAAGGCATAGACCAGATGGAAAGAAGACCTTCTACTGGACTTCTATAGACAGAAAACCTTTTACAGGTCTTTTTTAGACAGAAGACTGGTCTTCTATATACGTAAGACCTTCTGCCGGTCTTCTATAGACAGAAGACCTTCTGCTGGTCTTCTATACATAGAAATCCTGCTGCAGATCTTCTACGGAGGGAAGACCTTCGGCTGATCTTCTATAGACAGAAGACCTTCAGCAGGTCCTTTATAGACAGGAAAGCTTCCACAGATGTTCTATAGACAGAAGACCTTCCACAGGTCTTCTATATACAGAAGACCTTCTGCAGGCCTTCTGTAGTCAGAAGGCCCATAAGAACTGCTCCATACATAGGAGACCTTCTTCAGGTCTTCTATAGACAGAAGACCTTCTACAGGTCGACCATAGAAAGACAACCTTCCACAGGTTTTCTATTGATCGAAGACTTCTTACAGATCTTTTCTTTAGAGATCTTTTAGATCTTCTATGGCTTTTTTATAAAACAAAGACCTTCTACAGGTCTTCTATAGACAGAAAACCCTCCATAGGTCCTCGATAAACAGCAGACCTTCAAAAGGTTTTCTATAAACAGCAGATATTTAAAAGGTCTTCTATAGATAGAAGACTTTCTGCAAGTCTTCTTCAGGTCTTCTATATACAGAAGACCTTCTACAGGTATTCCATAGAAAGACGACCTTCCACAGGTTTTCTATTGATCGAAGACTTTTTATAGATCGTTTCTTTAGTAATCTTTTAGATCTTCTATGGCTTTTCTAAAAAAGAAGGCCTTCTACAGGTCTTCTATACCCTCCATAGGTCTTCGATAAACAGCAGACCTTCAAAAGGTCTTCTATAAACAGCAGATCTTTAAAAGATCTTCTATAGGCAGCAATCTTCAACAGAAGATTCTCTACAAGTCTTCTGTAGACAGAAGACCTTCTGCCTTTCTTCTATAGAGAGAAGACCTTATGCCGATTTTCTATAGAGAGAAGACCTTATGCCGATTTTCTATAGAGAGAAGACCTTCTACAGGTCTTCCATAGAAAGACGACCTTCCACAGGTTTTCTATTGATCGAAGACTTTTTACAGATCGTTTCTTTAGAGATCTTTTAGATCTTCTATGGCTTTTCTATAAAAAGAAGACCTTCCACATGTCTATAGACAGCAGATCCTCTTTAGACAGTAGACCTTCTATGAGTACCTACAAAAAGAAGACCTTTACAGGTCTTCTATAGACAGAAACCCCTCCATAAGTCATCTATAAACAGTAGAACTTCGAAAGGCCTTCTACGGAGAGCAGACCTTCAAAAGGCCTTTTATAGACCGAAGACCTTTTACAGGTCTTAAAAAGACAGAAAACCTTCGACAGGTCTTTTATGGATAAAAAAACCTTTAACAGGTGTTCCGTACATAGAAGAAATTCCACAGGTCTCCTATATACAGAATATTTTCAAAAGACCTTTTACAGACAGAAGACTTCTACAACTCTCCTATAGACAGAAGACCTTCTACAGGTCTCCTACACACAGGAGACCTTCTACAGATTTTCTGTAACCAGAAGACCTTCCACAGGTCTTCTATACGCATCAGATCTTCAAAAGACCTTTTACAGACAGAAGACTTTCTACAGCTCTCATATAGACAGAAGATTTTCTACAACTCTCCTATAGACAGAAGACCTTCTACAGATTTTCTGTAGCCAGAAGACCTTCCACTGGTCTTCTGTAGAGAGAAAACCTTCCATAGGTTTCTTAAAGACAGAAGACTGATTTTAGCGGGAGATCTCCTGAAGAAAAAAGGCCTTATAGTCAGAAGATCTTCAGCAGATTTTCAATAGACAGAAGACTTTCAACAGGTCTTCTAGGGGTACTTTATATACCATAGCTCCTTTACAGCTTTTATTTATTCGTTTTCATACCACTGTCCATGTAACCTCTCCCAACACTCACTCCGTAGCACAATTTACTATTTCTATTCAGATCATACATCATTTGAGTGGAATACACAACAACAACAACAAAGCTTCAAAAACATCACATTTGTACAACAAAACAAATACAACGTGAATTGTAAATAAAAGAAAAGAAACAAAAAAAACAACTAGACATTCACTAAACATTGGAGAGGTCATAAAGTGAGCACAAGCTGACACGCAATGTACGCACTCTGCTCCCCAAGGTTAATGTACATATTTGCTCAACGAAATAGTAAATCGGAACGGAAAGGAAATGGAAATGGCAAAGGAAACAATTGTTTGTGAAAAGTGAAATCTGTCTTCGAGTATCGACATTGTGCCAACGAATGCGAATGCGAATGCAATTAAAATGGAATAAAAAAAACAACATTTCGTTTTTCTACGCTCTTACACACAAAAAAGAGGGAATTTAATGAGCTTTTGTCAGTCGAACGGATGCAATGCGTTTTTTCTATTGTTTCGGGTTTTACTATTCTTGTTTTGTTGGACACAGATATGGCGCCAATGCTTTATGTGAAGAATGGAAAAAATATATTATTTCAATTTGTTTCCATCATAACAAAGATGCTGCAAAACATTTGGTAAGTAAAGGAGGATTTCAAAACAAATATCAAAAAAATCATTCGGTCAATAATGAAACGATAATTTGGACCCTTTGTAGCAACGGTACCACAGGAACTGGACCGTTATATCTGTACCTGATTTAAGTCTAATTAAAGTATTTTAACGTATTTCCAAGTGGTTTGGACTAATTTATCACATCTTAATTTGGTCGAAATATTGGTAAAAATATAAATATTAGAAGTAACGAACCAATATTTCTCATTATCGCTCCTGATATCACCTTGTGCCTCGTTTGGACTTAGCTTTATATTTTCGCACTTAATTTAATATAAGTTAGTAATATAAATATAAAAAAGTTGGACACTTATTCCACTCCTTGGTGGGCATAGGTCTTCTATAGACAAAAGTCCTTCCACAGATCTTCTACACACAAAGGACCTTCTATAGGACCTCCATAGACAGATGACCTTTTACAAGTCTACTCTAGAAGGCCAATATTTTTCTCATATGCAATTCGCCAGTATGCAGGTTATGTTCGTAAATGGACCATGCAGGTCCACGTTTTCGTATAGCTGATACAGGTCTTTTATAGACAGAATACCTTTTACAAGTCTTCTTTAGACAGAAGACCTTTTACAGATCTTCTTTAGACAGAAGACCTTTTACAGGACTTCTATAGACAGATGACCTTTTAGAGGACTTCTATAGACAGAAGACCTTTTACAGGTTTCTTTAGACAGAAGACCTTTACAGGTCTTCCATATACCGGTATCTCCCAATATTCGGAATTTTCATGATTCTAGCTACATTATTCACCAAAATTTTTTCAAATTCATATTTGAAGTTCGAAATCGGTAGAACAGCCTATGTCAAAAAATTACTTACCCAGGACTACGTCTTTGTATAGCCCCCATATTACGGTTTTCATTAGCGCTGCATTTTTCTACGGATTTTTTATACCCTACACCATAGTATGGAGGGTATATTATGTTTCTCATTCCTTTCTTCTTGATCAGCTTACGACTCCATGTCGATTTAGTGGAAATCACTCTATCTTTCGAACGAAATGAAGTAGGTTTATAACATTTTACTCAAATGTAAATAATGTCTGCAGGACTTTTGATATTGAAAATGGACCATGTAGGTCCACGTTTTGGTATAGTCATCATAAAACTGTAGCTCCTGATATTCGGTATTTTGATTATTTTAGCGACATTATTCACCGAAAATGTTTCACATTTAAGATTTGAAGTTCGTAATGGATACTACAGTCTATGACAGAAAATGGTCTGTGCAGGTCTACGCCTTCGTATAGTCGCTATATAACGGCACCTCCCGATATTCGTTATTTTGATGATTTTAGCGACATTATTTACCGGAAATGTTTCAAACTTGGTATTTAAAGTTTGTAATGGATACTATAGCCTATGACAGAAAATTGTCTAAGTGGTTCCTGCCTTCGTATAGCCCCCATATAACGGCAGCTCTCGATATTCGGTATTTTAATGATTTTAGCGACATTATTCACCGAATTTTTTTTTTCAAGTTTCGCATTTGAATATTGTAATGAGTTATGACAATTTTTTTTTTTTTTGAAAATTGCCAAATTCGTTGCATATGGTGGAGAGGTCCGTTAAGATAAATTCCGAATTTAACTAGAGCCACGAATTTAACAGAGAAAATATCATAGCTATGTTAACTTAACAGAGCTACATAAAAACTGTTTTTCCTTAATATTTTTGATTTTTAATTACTTATCGTATAAAAACGCTAAAAAAATAAATTATAAAATCATAATTAAATTATATTCCAAAGATTGTAAGGCAACTTACACCCATTAACTCGTAGCACAATACTATGTGCCAAGACAAGTTTACACCAAACTGGTATCTACGGAAAGCTTATGAAGTCTACTATCCATTGGCATTAACAAAATTATAGGAAGGTCCGGTCAGTTCCGAGGTATATGGTCATTTCTGGAGGTATCCTTGGAACAGGATAACTCCATTGGTCAATATGCCTTCCAGGACAATTCTGCCGGCCCAATATGGGTACCTACGGAAAGCTTATGAAGTTTACTATCCATTGGCATTAACAAAATTATAGGAAGGTCCGGCCAGTTCCGAGGTATATGGTCATTTCTGGAGATATCCTTGGAACAGGATAACTCCATTGGCCAATATGCCTTCCAGGACAATTCTGCCGGCCCAATATGGGTACCTACGGAAAGCTTAGGGAGTCTACTATCCATTGGCATTAACAAAATTATAGTGAGGTTACTCCGAAACGTTGGCCCTTAAAAATAATTTTTGTACCCCACACCACACTGCGGTAAAGGTATTATGTCTCTGTGCATTTGTTTGTAAAATAGAGAAGGAAGCAATTTAGACCCTTTGTAGTACAGGTCGCATTTATTGCCCGTTTGATTGGCCAAAAATTATGTAACACCTCGAAATATTGGTTTCCTACATAGGAATGCATATATGGATCTTCCTATCTCGCAGAGCTGAGTCGATCCAGCTATGTATGTTCGTCTGTTCGTCCGTCTGTCCATGTTAATTTGTAATCACTATACAGGTCGCAATTATTGTCCGATCTTCACGAAATTTATAATGGAGGAGGGGCCAGAATAGATACCTATTGTTTTTGGAGATGATCGCATAATATTTAGGGGTTGAATTTGACCAAAAACTGAAAAATTTTGCAGTTGCTCTACAGGTCGCAGTTATAGACCAATCAAAGCGGAAGTTAGAATGAGGCTAGAGCTTAGTGCTGGGCAGAAGCCTTCCAATTTTGATGGTCATCGGGTAATATTTAGTGGGTGAAATAGACCATAACATTTATGTTAAATAAAAGTCAAATTTTCTATTAAACCGCGAATATTTTTAATCCCGGCGAAATCACAAATAGACGTACAGGTCATTTCTAACCATTACGTACATTCCGATAGTAAATATATCGGATATATGTAGCGAAATATATACAATGTATGTATCCTTCCTTTGTATACATACATTGTATATATGGATGTTAGCTTGAATGCTTATATCTCAAGAATGGCTGAACGGATTTTGAAAAAGTTTGTCAATTCAGAATCCCCTTTTGGCGTAAAAGTATAAAATCTAAAAAAAAATCGCATAAAAATATGCCAATAATGATGTTAATATTCATATTTTCATATTTTTTTTATCGCATGCGATTTTTTCAATTTGACATATAATATTTTGTAATATTTTTTCACCTTACAACACAGGTTGGGGTTATTATATAAGGATTGCAAATATCGTCCGATCCTCATGAAAATTTTCACAAGGGTAGGGTTGGGCTCAGAAGGGCTAGTCCTATTGTTTTAAAATATGTCCGCAATATATTTAGGGGTTGAAATGGACCAACAACTAAAAATTTTCCTGATTTTGCAGCCGTTATAAAGGTCACAAATAGAAACCAAAGGACACGAAATCTCGCATAAAGTTAAAGTTTAGGACAGCGGGCACAATGCACCGCTAATTTTGTGTAAAAAAAATACCAGCTTTACTTACAGGCGATATCCGAAATACACAAAAGGCAAACTTCTGGCTATTTTATGCTGATTTCGTTGACGAAAATAGCCAAATATCGTAGACATGCAAATCATATAGATGAGTCTAAATTTGGAGATACAGAGGGGCTTCTTGCTTTTGGAGATGATTGCAAAATATTTAGGGGTTCAAATTAACCAAAAACAAAAAAAAATTGTTTTCCGATCACACAATTGAAGCCAATCGATGCGCCTGTGAGAAGAGTTAAGGACAGGAAAGAATTCAAACGTTTTGGATGACTATTGGATTATATTTAGCTGTTAAATCGACTACAACAACTAACAGCACGACGGAGTACATAAATATTGGGCAAATGACTAGAGACATTCCAAATCCTAATTTCAAAAATTGTCTAATTTCAACAGCGAAATCTTCCAATATGGGTTTGAACATAAGGAAGCTTCTAACATACTGTAGTGTTGTATGGTATAACATACTCGGCCCCGCACGACTATAGCCTTTACTTACTAGTTTTTTTTTTTTTTTTTTTTTTTTTGTTTTTGGAAAATCGTTTTTCATATTTTCGAACTGACCCGATATTCGTATATTATCATTATTAGTCTAAGCTTTTGGAAATGTTTAATCGGACCACTTGATGTATTTCCCATTGCATCTGCTTCATATCTTTGCTAATTTTTTGAATTGCAGTTTCGTTACTTTCCAACTTTCTATACGTAGAATAATTTCGACCTTTGTGTACTCACTTTTATTCCTCCTCATACTGATGAAAATGTGTACATCCCCCCGTTATTCATTTTATTTATATTTTTATTGGTTTGAAATATTTGCGGCTAAAAGGTCCTTTTCTTGCATGTATTAGTATTGTTCTTAGCAAACCGTAGAATTCTGTTCTGCATATTGGTTGAAACAACAACAACAAAGATCTAAACAAAACTTAAAACGATAATCAAACAAAATGCACAACAAGTTTTTAAAAATGATGTATGTATGTGTGTACTCAAACCGACAGGACGAAGAAATCAAGCACAACTTTACAATTACTATCAAGGATCGCAACACTTTGCTTGAAAGCTAATAAAGTTGTTTCATCCTTCGATGCATGTTGGTTCTTCAGCAGTGGCACTGGAGAAAGTTTGAAGTGGTTTTCAAGTTATTCGCTTCAATGTTAGTGTAGTTCGAAGTGGTCTTGAGTTGGAAAGGACTGCATGATAATGGTTATCTTGCCTTTAGCTAACATTAAACCGAAATATTTTTGGCATTTGAAGTTTTTGGTTGCGGGGAAACCATCCGTCACAAACTTCCACGTATTCTCAATTTAAAAACTAATATTTCCACCATAGTATAGAGGGTATATTAAGTTTGTAATTCCGTTTGCAACACCTCGAAATATACATTTTAGACCCCACAAAGTATATATATCCTTGATCAGCATAAGATTCTATGTCGATTAATCAATATCCGTCTGTCTGTCCGTCTGTGGAAATCACTCTAGCTTCCGAACGAAATGAAGTAGGTTGATAAAATTTTACTCAAATGTGTATTATGTCTGCAAGACTTTTGGTATTGAAAATGGACCATGTAGGTCCAGGTCTTCCTATAGCCCCCATATAACGGTACCTCCCGATATTCGGTATTTAGATGATTTTAGCGACATTATTTTCCGGAATTGTTTCAAATTTTGTATTTGAAGTTCGTAATAGATACTACAGCATAAAACAGAAAATGGGCTCTGTAGATCCACGTCTTCGTATAGCCCCCACCTAACGGTACCCCGATATTGAATATTCTGATGATTTTAGAGACATTATTTACCGGAACTGTTCTAAATTTTGTATTTGAAGTTCGTAATGAATACTACAGCCTTTAACAGAAAATTGTCTGTGCAGGTTCACATGTTCGTACAGCCCCCATATAACGGTACCTCCCGATATTCAGTATTCTGATGATTTTAGCGACATTATTTTCCGGAATTGTTTCAATTTTGGTACTTGAAGTTCGTAATGGATACTACAGCCTATGCCAGAAAATTGTCTGTGCAGGTCCACGTTTTTTAACCCCCATGGTACCTCCCTATATTCGGTATTTTAATGATTTTAGCTACATTATTTACCGGAACTGTTCCAAATTTTGTATTTAAAGTTCGTAATGAATACTACAGCCTATGAAAGAAAATTGTTTGTGCAGGTTCACGGCTTCGTAAACCCCCCATATAAAGGTACCGCCCGATATTCGGTATTTTGATGATTTTGGCAACATTATTTACCGGAATTGTTTCAATTTTGGTACTTGAAGTTCGTAATGGATACTACAGCCTATGACAGAAAATTGTCTGTGCAGGTCCACGTTTTTTAACCCCCATGGTACCTCCCTATATTCGGTATTTTAATGATGATATGAAACAGATTTTTTTTTTCAAGTTTCGCATTTGAGTATTTTAATCGAATGTGGCAAAAGTTGTCTATGCAGGTCCACGTCGTCGTATGGACCCTAATATACGGCTACATTCATATTTTTACGATTTTAACAGATTTTTAAACGGATTTTATTTCTTAACGGATTTTATTGTTTAACGGATTTTATTATTTTTTTGAAAATTGTTAAATTTGTACCAAATGGTGGAGGGTATTCAAAGTTCCCTATTGGCAAAAAACATTCCAAGAAATATTCTATGTTCCTTTTTTGTTAGATTTGTTAAATTCTGTTATTCCCTAATTTTATGCTCCCCTTACTTGTCATTAATTTACTTTTTTTTGAAATTCCACAAACCAGCTAATTCCAAAAGTATTTTATTGTATTTGTTTTCCCCTGCTGTTGATACGGCTGCCAGTATTTAATTTTCAAACTAATTTTGCATTCTTCGTATTTCTTTGCCGGATCTTCGTCGCAGTCATTTCTTTTATTTATTTGTGAAATCGTTTAGAGGGGAAGACAAAAAACTTTTTAATTTAACTGGCATTAAAAATTCTTTAAATGACTTTTCACTTGTTACGCCTATTTGTATATTTAGCTCACAATCAGGAGGGGGGGTGATGGGGAGTGGTAGAGAAAACTCTTATTTGCCTCATACGTTTTCCATGCATTTACTTGCAAACTTTTTAATACACTTTCTGATCTCAAGGAAGCAAACAATGAGCTTATTTCGAAAATATGAAGTTGGAGGGAGCGATGGAACGTCTTTGGGGATTTTATTAAAATTATTTTCTCTCAATTTTTCCCCTCACAATTTACAGTTAAAAATTTCACCAAAAAAAAAGGTTAAATGAAAATGTATGAAAATAATTATTTTTGTGTAGACATAACTGTTACGAAAAGGCAATGAAAGGACAATGTAATGAATATTTGAGAACATTTACTAAAGTTTTGTAAGAAAATACACGTTTGAGTGAATATGTGAATCATTGTTTGTGGGAGCAAATATTTTGTAAAATTTACATTGCTAAAAAATATAATGTTTCTATTTAATGAAATTTGATATTTTTAATAAAACATTAGGAGAATTTTTCTGACCAAGAATGAGTTACTGATTTCTTGTAATTATAAGAATTAAAATCATGAAATTCAGGGAAAATTTGCGAATTTTCACAGTAGTAAACAGTTTCGTATTTATACCCTACACCACAAGGTGGTCAGTGTATTATGTCTTTGTGCATTTGTTTGTAACATGGAGAAGGAAGCGAGACAGACCCATAGTTACTTTTGAGTATCTCCATAGAATCACTTTCTCAGTTGATTTATGTATGTCAGTCAGTCCGTCTGTCCATGTATTCTTGTGAACAAAATGCAGGTCGCATTTATTATCCGATTGAGATGAAATTTTCCAAACAACATTTATTTGGCCCAAGGACGAACCCTATTGAAATTGAAGATAATCGGTCAAAATTTAGATATAGCTCCCAGATATATCTTCGTCCGATTTGCCTTTTATTGTGCACCAAACGTGCAATATCAGCCCGAATAGTATGGAATTTGCACATACAACCAATTAGGCCTGAAAATAAGTATGCCAAATTGGATCGAAATCGCCTCAGATATAGCTATAGCTCCCATATATATTGTTCATACGATTTGTTATTTTTGTTCTCCGCAGCCGTAATACGCACTCTGTAAGAACAATATTTGGGGAAATATATCAAATACAGCTCAGAAATATTTTTGCCAAATTTTATCGAGATCGGTTCTAATTTGGATATATCTTCCACAAATAACTTCGTCCGATTTACTTTTTATTGTGCACCAAACGTCTAATATTTGCCCAAATGGGATGAAATTTTGCACTTACGATCGAATTGAGTCTAGAAGCTAGTATGTCAAATTTGGTGAAGATCGGTTCAGATATAGCTAAAGCTCCAATATATATTGTTCATCCGATTTGTTATTTTTGTCTTCCGCAGCCGTAATATGAACTCTGTAACAAGAAAATTTGGGGAAATATATCAAATACAGCTCATAAATGCCTTTGCTAAATTTTATCGGGATCGGTTCGGATTTGGATATATCTTCATCCGATTTACCATTTATTGTGCACCAAATGTCTAATATTTGCTCAAATGGGATGAAATTTGGCACTTACGACCGAATTGGGTCCAGAAACTAGTGTGCCAAATTTAGTGAAGATCGGTTTAGATATACCTATAGCTCCCGTATATATTGTTCATCCGATTTGTTACCTACAGTCGTAATATGCACTCCGTACAACGATATTCAGGGAAATATATGAAATACAGCTCAGAAATATCTTTGCAAAATTTTATCAAGATCGATTCAGATTTGGATATAGCTCCCATATATATTTCAAATGGGCAATACAAGTCCGAATTTAAAAGATGCAAATGCTTCGGCATATTTAGTCTTTTGAACTTTAAATTATAATTGTATGATTGAATTCTCCCATAAAAACTTTTAATTGTTATGTGAAGCTCTACTAAATATGCAAAGTGGTGTAGGGTATCATAAAGTCGGCCCCGCCCGAAGTTTCTATACTGGTTTGAAAATAATTCATACTAATTCCATAATTTGTATATCCTTTTGGCCACTTGTGTCACATTTATCACTTTTATGTCACAGTGTAATCTGGCCCAATGTCGTACTTAATATGGTTCCCGCAGTGTCAAAAAATAAGATTCTAACCTTATTGATAAATATAGATGCCTCATCGAATTAGCAAATTTAATATAATTACGCTTAGTACTTCGTAAACATTTGTCAAGGGCTACCTGAATGGATGGGATATATAAAAAGTTTTTTTTTTTTTTTTAATTACCCTCATAAAAATCCTGGCACAATTTTCAAGCAAACGTAGTAGATTTTTGAGAATATGTTTAAAATTTCTTGAAAATTTTTGTAAATCTTCTCAAGAACTTTTTGACAAAATATTACTTGTGATTTTTTGAAAATGTTTATCAGCATAGTCCCTTTCCGAACTTGCCCTATTTTTTATAAAATAAGTAAAAAAGGTGGAAGTTCAGCCGGACCGAACTTTTAATACACTCCACCATATGGAACGAATTTGGCAATTTTCAAAAAAAAAAAAAATAATAAAATCCGTTAAAAATTCTGTTAAAATCATAAAAACGCCGAATGTAGCCATCATTCTATGCAACGACGTGGACCAGCATAGGCAATTTTTATTATAAGCTATTACAATATTCAAATGCGAAACTTGAAATCTGTTTATAATGGAGCTAATATCATCAAAAATCCGAATATATGGAGGAACCATGGGAATTGTAAAACGTGGACCTGCACAGACAATTTTTTATCATAGGCTGTAGTATCCATTTCGAACTTCAAATGCGAAATTTGAAACAATTCCGGTAAATAATGTCGCTAAAATCATCAGAATACTGAATATCGGGGGGTACCGTTATATGGGGGCTATACGAAGAAGCGGACCTACATGGCCCATTTTCTGTTTTATGCTGTAGTATCTATTAGGAACTGCAAATACCAAATTGGTTACAATTACGGTGAATAATGTCGCTAAAATCATCAAAATGTTGAATATCGGGAGGTAACGTTATATGGGGTCTATACCAAAACGTGGACCTACATTGCCAATTTCAATACCAAAAGTCAAAATATACATTGAGTAAAATTTTATCAATCTACTTTATTTTGTTCCGAAGCTAGAGTGATTTCCACAGACGGACAGACAGATAGAGGGACAGGCGACTTGTATGCTGATCAAGGGTATAGGGTATAAAAAATAAGAATTGACAGTTATCGAGAGCAAATAAGCATGCAGACGACCTGGAATAGATGGTCTCCGATAGATTGTCATTTCATGATTTTGGTCTTTGATGTATGCATGCATCGTATCCTTTTATAGGCATTAGACTAAAATTATATGGGGCAATACCTAAACGCAGTCCGTTACCTAAAAGTGACTATTAATAACAGTGACTAATAAAACATCCTGTAAAATTGCAAACTCTATCTGAAATAGTTTGAGACCTCTCGTGATTTCAATAGAGAAACAGACAGGTCTGTTAAGTTCGTTCGGTTCCAATTATTTACGCCCTCCACTATTTGGAAAGTAACTCATATAAACACTTACAGACAATGCCGAAATTTCAGTATTCAAGCGGTTTGCGCCACTTCTGCCATTAGGAATATATATTCCAAACATCAGACAGTCTTGCTGAAATTATCAAAATATCGAACACCGGGAGAGTAGGGGCTCTGAGGGGAGGGTAGAAATTGCTCTGCTACAGGAGAAGAACTCTTTACGAAATCGAAATACTGACTTTATGTAATTCCGTTAGAAAATGTGGCTAAAATTTTCAAAACCCCAAGTATGGGTAGGCATGGTTTTGTGAGGGCTATAGAAAAACGTAAACTTATATGGGCAATATTCTGAAACAGAAGTTCGAATTTCAAATTTTAAATTAGAAAATGTAGCTAAAATTAAAATACAAACTATCGGGAGATGAACATATATGACGCTATACGAAAGAGTAGACCTGTAGAGACCATGTTCTGTCACAGGAAATAGAACTCTTAATATTCGATTTTAAGCTGTTCGGTTAAAAGCGTTGGTTAAATTCATTAAAGTATCGAATATAAGGAGATACTTTTATGCAGGTGATATAGGAGGGGACCTATATAGACAAAATTCTGCCTCAATAGGTTGAACCGGTTATGAACTCTAAATGCCGAACTTTAATTGCAGACAAAAGGTAACTCCATGCCAAAGTTTTAGCTTCTTCTTCTTCTTATGACATTTGAACTCTAACGTTATTAAATAGATAGACGACGTGCGGACATGGCTAAAATGTCAAAATAAGAAATCAACCCAAAAAAGAGGCCGGGAAAAATTAATTTAAACAAGTAAAAACAAGTAAGCAAAGGCTATAGTCGTGCGGGGCCGACCATGTGATACCCTACAACACTATAATATGTTGGAAGCCCCCTTATGTCCAAATTCATTTTGGAAGATTTCGATATTGAAATAATGTCGGAGAGGCCTGCCTAAATGTTACCCTTATTTACGCATTCCGCCGTGTTATGTATTCGAAAAAAAATGTATATAGAAATGTATATAAAATGTAGTATAATGGTCATCCAATATGCTCGACTTCTTCCATCTTTCAGGCAAATATTTTTTTGGGCCATTTAGACCTCTGAATTTAAATCTCCATAACAGTAGGCTTTAATTCTCACCCTATCGCAATTTCGTGTCACATAGTGTTAGGGGGTGTAGAAAAACTTTCAAAATATTCAATTCAAAATTGTAAGTCAAATTGAAAAAATCGAAATGCGATAAAAAATATGACAAAAATTGAAAAATGTAAAAAAAATATTCACTTTTTTATTAGCAGATTTTTACGCGATTTTCTTTGATTTTATCCTTTTCTGGCAAGAGACCATCCCGAATTGACGAGAATTGTAAAAACAGTCCAGCGGTTCTTGCATTCCCTAGCATTCCCTTCTTTGATATATGAGATTGTATATATTTTGCTATATATGCGAGATTTTGGATATGAGCATCAATGTAACAATCAGAGATGACATTTTCGTGTATTTGTGATTTCGCCAGGATTAAAAATATTCGCGGTTTTGTGGAAAATATCGTATTTTTTATAAAAAAAAGTTATGGTCTATTTTACACTCTAAATGTGGGGGCTATACGAAAACGTGGACATATGTACATTTGGCCCGAAACCAAAGAATTGATTTCAACGAATTTCCCCATCCCTTTTTGTAACAATTTTTAGATATCACGAAATTTAATTTACACATCTAAATTTTTGTCTCATATTTTTTCCACATCCATCCTCAAAAACTGTGTCTGCTTCATTCTAACTTTCAAGTATAAATCCATTCGAAGTACATTTGTGGTTTAACAATCAATTCGAATGTGTCATATCCCCAATAAAGTCAGGCGACAATTGTACGATTTCGATTTCTTCTATCCTTTCACTTGGAGTCTTTTTGGATAGAAAGGACAATCTGGAAAACCAACCAGCTTTTACCTCCTTCTTCTTTGCCTAGTTTTATTGGTCACTTGTTATGCAGACTAAATATTGTTGCTGCTACTGTAACTACTGATTGGCAGCATTCCATACATTCTTACAAAGTTGAATGGAATATGTCCTTACATATGCATGAGTATCAAATGGATTCCTAAGGAATGGATATCCAAGGAATAACTATGGAAAATTGGGAAAAGGGCGTGGGGCTACGTCAAAAGTTAGGCATCAAGATCTATCGCCATATCTGGAGAAAAAAAATGTAATCGTATATTTTCCTAAATTTTGGTGAGGCATTGAAAATATCTAAAAAAACCTGCGGTCAATTTAAAATATAATCATTTAGCACGTTTTGATTTCTAATGCCAATGTTTTCCCAGGGGTTTCTAATGATAAATATTCCGAAAAAATTCGAAAATTGGATATTAGGTTATAACTGTTTATAAATCTGTCTCCTCAATAAGTCAGCATTGCCTTCAACTAAAGAATCCAGTATCTGTTCCTCAGTTGTTTAGCTCTTTTGTTTGTCAAGCAATCTAACATCTCATTGAACTCCCAAAATGTCATCTAACAATTCCTACTGTCATTGCACTCCTTTCATTCGCTTTACGGACAATATCTATGACAATGTAAAATGTGGGTGCAAATCCGACTACTTGCATAACATTGCCCCCCTAAATTCCTACCAACACCTACAGTTGAAATAACCAAAAAAAAAAGGGTTTATTCTGTGTTTCTTTCTTGATTCGGTTCGGTATTTCAAGAAAATTACATTTGCATATTTTTTTCAAATTTTGGTCTTTTTACGGAAATCTTTTCGAAGTTCCGTTGTTATGCACTGACTGCCTCCTAGCCGGCAGCCTGAACTTGTCTTTTATGCCATCATAAAGTGAACGAAAACTAGAAGTTAGTTTAACTTCAATCTACGAATATGCAACTGCATTAAATGTCACAAGTGAAGGAATAGGGGGAGGCAGGGGAATTGGAAAAGAGGGCCTCAAAAAAGATGATGATGCACTTATGTTTGAGTATGCACTTATAAAAATATCAAAAAAAAAATGGGGTTAAAAAGGATCTTGCGGGAACGATTTCGCTTTGGAAATAATTAAAACCCCAAAAATAAATTTTCGTCACAAGTCAAGCTTGCGGATTGTAGATTGTTAGCTTCATTGTCAACTTAAGTTGAATGTTCGGCAAACATTGACGCAAGTACTTCGGTTCACAGTTTCAACAGGAGACACGTTTTGTCGCTGTCCCGATTATAATATTCGTATCATGTTAAAAGGTAGAGTTGTGTCAATCTAGTTCGATCGAACAAACTAGTTCCATATCTAGTTACATGGAGTCTCATCGTTTGTATGAAAACTCTGCGTATGAGCGATATGAAAGGTTATGAAATATTTATTAAATCACTCATACGTTGAGGAATTGGTGTGCTGAACTCTGAACTAGTTTGACACAACTTTGTTTAGACTCTCTCTAGACGCTATTTAGATAAAAACACGAGTATTATTTTGATCGAAAATTCTAATCCTCAAGGTAGCCAACAAAGGGGTTTTTTGGTCCTTTTTTAGAAATATGACTAAAACTCCCTCTAAACAGGATCGTAGTAAGACAAAATATACTACAAAATTGTTTGTCATATAACTCAGCTATAGGTCCAAGAAATGTCAAAAGTCTAAATCTTACGCAAGCCCCAGAAATTCATAATAACCCAATAATGGAATATATCGGTCCACTCCTTCTGGTACCTCCACACTAAAGCTCGAAATTATCAAAATAAAAAATATCCACAGAAAGAGAATCAATAATCCGATTTTGATCCAACTTTGAAAATCCTAATATTTACGTCAGTTCTAAGTCAGGTGCAAACATGGATAATATCGGTCCACTCCTCGCCCACAAAGGGTCAATATTTTCAATAATTACAACTCTTACAAAATTTTATTTAAGAGTCCGATTGTCTTCAAATTTCATACATCACAATCTTTTTATAAACCCATGATCTGGTGCGATGGTGGAATATATTGGTCCACTCCTTCCTTCACAAAAGGTTGAAATTCTGAATATCCATTATGCTCATAAAACGCGAAATGAACATCCGATTCTATTTAGACTTGGCACATCTGAATATTTCTATCAACACATGATCTATTATAAAAACAGTAGAGATCGGACCATACCTTCGGGTACCTCCCCCACAAAGGGACAAAGTTTTGAATAACCGAAACGTTTATAAAATCCGAAATAAGCATCAGGTTCTTCTTATATTTCACGGATCCCATTATTTATACTAACACAAGATCTGTTGTGAAGATGGGATATATCGGTTTACTCCTTCTGGTACCTCCCTCACAAAGTATTTATTCAGGCCCGATACGAAATGGACAATATTGGCCAATTACTTCAGAACCCACTCCATAGATGGTCAACAATTTGAATAACCATAACAGAAGTCTAAACATACTTAAAAAATCGAACATTGACTGAGGGTATACGTCTGTCGGTAGAACCGATTGATATTTTTTAACTTGTTTCACTGTTAATTTAACACTTTTCCAATCCAAGTAAAGAAACTCCCTTTATCCTTCATTTTTTGGGGAAAGCGTTAAAATAAGAACTATTCTAGTTCAAATTTCTTGTCTTCGAAACATGCACTAATTTCTGTCTATTTATGAAAAACTAGAAAATGCACGCTACCTCATCGGCGCAAAGTACACCTTCAAATTTTAGATTCAAACAGTGCATAATTTGTTCAGTTGTAACACAAATTTTCAAAACAATTTCAATATCTCAACCTCAGACTTTAATATCAAACCTTAGGATTTCAAGTCTTTAATTCTTCCCATTACCAAATTTAGACGAATATCCAAAACCAGCTCCATATCTTAACCACAGACACCAACAATTTGATGTATATCCAATTTCAGCTATATTCCATCACCCAATAACAAATTTAGTACTATTTAGTACTTCTCGAACAATTATAGTACACATTTCCAGACAGTGACATCTGTATCAAATTTCAAGATTTCAACTCTATTCCTTCACCTAATACCAAATTTAATATTATTTAGAACTTTTCATACAAATATAGCACGCTTCTCCAAACCAATAAACGCAGATACCATCAGTAATCTAAATATCAAATTTCAGAGTTGTATCTTTATTCCTTCACCTAATTCCAAATATAGTACCATTGAGTTCTTTTTATTCAATTATAGTACACATTTCCGAAACCACTTCCATTTGTGGAGGCTACACATGAACAGCGACTCAAATACCAAATTTCAAACATCAAGCACTATCTATTCACCCAACACCATATATAGTACTATATTCAAAATTCCATCTACATCCGTACAACCTAACCCTGAACTGTTCCAAATTTAGTACCATTTTTAGTTGGCACAATTAATGCACATTTCCAAAACCACCTTCATATCTCAAACTTACTATCCAACCATCATTTTCATATCAAAATTCAAGTTTTTAGCTTTATCTGTTATATAATACCATATGGTACAATTTTAGAAATTTAGTATTATTTTAGAACTTACCGTAACTTTTAAGTTCGAATTTCCAAAAACCCACCTCCATATGTCAAGGCAACACATTAACATCTACCTTACTGCCAAATTTAAGATTTCATGCAATATATGTTCACCCAACACCAAATTGTACCAAATATAGTCCTATTTTGTACTTTTCGTGCACTTGAAGCACATATTTCCGAAACCACCTCTTTATCACAAAACTACCACCAAAAGGGACTCCGATACATATTTTCTAAACTCCAGCTTCATCCTTTCACCCTAAACCTGAACTGTTCAAAATTTCGTACAATTTAGTACAATTCGCACACTTTTACTTTCCAGCCATGATCCTAATACCAAGTTTCAAATTCTTAGTTCACATAACACCAAATTGTACCGTTTTAGAAGTTTATTACCATTTCAGAACTCTTCGTAATCCTCATTCCAAATTTAAATTCTAACTCTTTCGTTATCTCTATCCTTTCACCCAATACCAAATATAGTACCATTATATACTTTTCGTACAATATTCGTACTTGCAAATGCTATATTTCCATTCAATACCAAATTGTACTAAATATAGTACTATTTAGTACTTTTCCTTTACTTTTAGTACACATTTCCAAAATCACCTCTTGAGGTTCATCCGTTCACACCGAACCAAAATGTTCCAAATTTAGCATCATTTAGTACCGTCCGCACATTTAGTACATATTTACAAAACTTTTTAGTACGAATTTACAAAAAACCCAGCCCTGTCACACACCTACCAAGACTACCCTCGGTCTCTCATTCCAAATGTCAAACTCAGACTTCAATGACTTCAGATTACTAGCCCATTCCGCTTGTCCAATATAAAGTATTCAATTTTAGTAAATGTTGGTACTTTTTGTACATTTTCAGTATGAATTTAAAAAACCCAGCCCTGTCACACGTCTACGCACCAAAACTGACCCTCGGTCTCTCATTCCAAATTTCAGAATTTCGTTTCGTCTGTGCGATGATTCTCACCCAATCAAATATTCAACCACTGACTATGGAAAACCTGGTCAAGGCTTACCCAACCCCAGTCCTTTTTATACCCTCCACCATAGTATGGAGGGTATATTAAGTTTGTCATTCCGTTTGTAGCACCTCGAAATATACATTTTAGACCCCACAAACTATTTATATTCTTGGCCAGCATAAAATTCTATGTCGATTTAGCGATGTCCGTCCGTCTGTGAAAATTACTCTAGCTTTCGAACGAATTGAAGTCGATTGATAAAATTTTACTCAAATGCATATTATGTCTGCAGGACTTTTGGTATTGATAATGGACCATATAGATCCACATTTTGGTATAGCCCCTCGAGACATTCGGTACTTTGTTGATTTTAGCGACATTATACACCGGAATTCTTTCAAATTTGGTATTTTATGTTCGTAGTGGATACTACAGCCTCTAACAGAAAATTGTCTGTTCAGATACACGTCTTCGTATAGCCCCCATATAACGGTACCTCCAGATATTCGGTATTTTGATGATTTTAGCTACATTATTCAGCGATTTTTTTATACCCTACACCACATAGTGGTAAGGGTATTATGCCTTTGTGCATTTATTTGTAACATGGCGATAGACCCATGGCTACTTTTGAGGATCTCCATAGAATCACTTTCTGAGTTGATTTATGCATGTCAGTCCGTTTGTCCGTTCGTCGTCCGTCCATGTATTCTTGTGAACAAAATGCAGGTCGCAGGGCAAAATTTAGAATTTAGATATAGCTCGCATATGACCAAATTAGGTCTAAAAATAAGTATGCCAAATTTGATTGAAATCGGTTCAGATATAGCTATGGCTCCCATATATATTGTCCATTCGATTTGTTATTTTTGTCCTCCGCAGCCGTAATATGCACTCTGTACCAACAATATTTGGGGAAATACAGCTCAGAAATACATTTGCTACATTTTATCGAGATTGGTTCAGATTTGGATATAGCTCCCATCTATAACTTCGTCCGATTTTCCTTTTATTGTGCACCAAACGTCTAATATTTGTCCCAATGGGATGAAATTTGTCACTTACGCCCGAATTGATTCTAGAAGCTAGTATGTCAAATTTGGTGAAGATCGGTTCAGATATAGCTATAGCTCCCATATATACTGTTCATCCGATTTGTCATATTTGTTACCCACAGCCGTAATATGCATTCGTAACAACGATATTCAGGGAAATATATGAAATACAGCTCAGAAATATCTTTGCCAAGTTTTATCGAGATCGTTTCCGATTTGGATATAGCTCCGATATATAGCTTTATCCGATTTCAAATTAATTGTGCACCAAATAGGCAATACAATTCCGAATTTAAAAGTCCTTTGAACTTTAAATTATAATTATAACCATAGCGTGTATGATTGAATTCTCCCATAAAAACTTTGAATTGTTATGCGGAGCTCTACTAGATTAGCTAAGTGGTGTAGGGTATCATAAAATCGGCACCGCTCGACTTTAAGACATTCTTTATTGGTTAAATTTATATCCGTTTGCTTAATACATTGTCGAAATCTTTTGACCAAGGGCCCCCAAATACCCTCCCTACACCTCATCCGAAGCTCACTTAACCGAACGGTTACAAATGAACTCAAGTTTGTGGCATCAAAAATGTGTTTGTCGTTCATTTTGTATTCGGCATGTGCTTTTGCTACCAACACCCCCCATACCTATATATGGAGGTCAACACTCACACACATACATACACATACAATGTGTTGTATGCACATGCACACAAATATGCAAAAGCGGCTTTCAATTTGAAGTGTGTTGAATAAATGTTTATTTAGTATGCGTAAGCAACTGTGTGTTGCAATGCAACTGAGTGTGTGTGTGAATGCGTTTGTATGTTGTATACAACTGTGGCAAACAGAAACGGAAATGTAATTATTTGTTTGGTGTAATGCTGCGTGCAGCAAAACGAAAGGCAGATAACTAAATTTGTCCTACCCACTTCGTAGATCTGCATATCTGCCATGGAGATGAGCAAAAGCGAGAGAAAAAAGAAGAAAACTCATGGAGAAATGGAAAAGTATGACTTCCTTTGATATACTCCGTCTCTCTCTGTGTGTGTACGTGAGTATGTCTGTGTGTTTTTGTTATGCTTGCGGTTATTTAAATGTTAGTTTACATCATTGCGGAATAGTTTAAATATGCATAAGTAATTTAATTCACCTCATTAAGTGGTAACTTTTTAACCCCTCCCTCCCTTTGGGTGAACAATTTTAATCTAGCCATCTGCTGGATGGAAACTTTATTTACCAGAGCGAGATAGTGAGGGGGGAAAGGAAAGTATCACTGCAAGATGCAAGTTAAATCATTTGCAATGAATCATATCCTGTGACAGGATAGAAAGCCAAGAATACGCTCCATTACCGTTTGCCAAAGATTTTTGGTAAACATCAGCGATTCATTTTTGTTGGCTTTGGAAGAAAATTGTGACATTATGGGAAATTTAATTAGAAAATAATTTATTTGTGCGAAGAAAGGATGAGGGTGTTTTTTATGAAGGGTTTTGGTAACCAGGAACGAGGGATATGTAGACGACAAAAAATCGACTTTAAGAAAATACAGATTTTGCCTAGACCACATAAGGTATAAATACATATATTCTTGACCAGCATAAAATCATATGTCGATTTTGCGATATCTGTCGGTCTGTCTTTCCATCTGTGGAAATCACCCTAGCTCCCGAGTGAAATGAAGTCGGTTGATAAAATTTCGCTCAGATGTGTGTTAGGACCTTTTGTATTGAAAATGATTTGTGTTATACTTTTCATCAGAATGTTAAGAATTTCTGTAAGTTCCTAATGAATACTACAGTCTGTGACTATGTACAGGCCTCCTATAGCGGCACCTCCCTATATTCGGAATTTTGATGGTCTTAGCGACATCATCCAACGGAATTTTATCAAATTTTGTATTTGAAGTATTGGGTACTAAAGCCTATGATAGAAAATTAAATATGGTTCAGGTATAGACGGTAACCTCCTATATTCGGTATTTTTTTGGTTTTGAGCAGTATTTTTCAACGTCTTTTTTATACCCTCCACCATAGTATGAAGGGTATATTAAGTTTGTCATTCCGTTTGTAACACCTCGAAAAATACATTTTAGACCCCACAAAGTATATATATTCTTGGTCAGCATAAAATTCTATGTCGAGTTATCAATATCCGTCTATCCGTCTGTGGAAATCATTAGATGATTAATTGATGACTTTAGCGACATTATTTACCAGAATTGTTTCAAATTTGGTATTTGAAGTTCGTAATAGGAACTACAGTCTGTGACAGAAAAATGTCTATGCAGGTCCAGGTCTTCGTATAGGCCCCATATATCAGTACCTCCCTATATTCGGTATTTTGAAGAGTTTAGGAACAAAACCCACCGAAATTGTTTGAGATGTCGTATTTGAAGTTCGTAATGGATGCTACAGCCTGTGACAGAAAATTGTCTATGCAGGTCCAGGTCTTCCCACAGCTCCGATATAACGGTTCCTCCCGATATGCGGTATTGTTTCAAAATTAATATTTAAAGTTCGAATAGATACGACGGCTTAGGATAGAAAATGGGCCTTGAAGGTCCACGTCTTCGTATAGCCCCCATATAACGGTACCTTCTGATATTGGGTATTTTTAAGGTTTTAGAGACATTATTCACCGGAATTGTTTCAAATTTGGTATTTGAAGTTCGAAATAGATACTACAGCCTAAGACAGAAAATTATTTGTGCAGGTCCACGTCTTCGTATAGCCCCCATATAACAGTACCTCCCGACATGCGGTATTTTGATGATTTAAGAGACATTATTCACCGGAATTGTTTCAAATTTCGTATTTGAAGTTCGTAATGGATGCTACAGCCTGTGACTGAAAATTGTCTATGCAGGTCCACGTCTTCCTACAGCCCCCATATAACAGTACTTCCCGATATTCGATATTTTGATGATTATAGCGACATTATTCCCCGGAATTGTTTCAAAATGGATACTTCAGCCTAAGATAGGAAATTATCTGTGCAGGTCCACGTCTTCGTATAACCCCCATATAACGGTACCCCCGATATTCGGTATTTTGATGATTTTAGCGACATTATTCACCGGAATTGTTTCAAATTTGATATTTGAAGTTCGAAATTGATGCTACAGGCTATGACAGAAAATTGTCTGTGCAGGTCCACGTCTTCCTATAGCCCCCATATAACGGTACCTCCCGATATTCGGTATTTTGATGATTATAGCGACATTATTTACCGGAACTATTTCAAATTTTGTATTTGAAGTTCGTAATGGATGCTACAGCCTATGCCAGAAAATTGTCTGTGTAGGTCCACGCTTTATAACCCCCATGGTACCTCCGTATTTTCGGTATTTTGATGACTTTAGCTACATTATAAACAGATTTTCTTTCTTTGCATTCGAATATTGTAATAGCTTGTGCCTATGCAGGTCCACGTCGCCGTATGGATCCTAATATATGGCTACATTCGGTATTTTTAAGATTTTAAAAGAATTTTTAACGGATTTTATTTTTTTGAAAATTACCAAATTTGTACCAAATGTTGGAGGGTAGTCAAAGATCGCCCGGCCGAACTTACAGTTTTTTTTTTACTTGTTTTTATCTAACTCTGTATAATTATGTTTTTTCCAAATACGATCTAATAGAGTGTGCTTTTGTTTTTTTTTTTTTAATTCTTGTATTAAAGGGGTAACAGACGACGAACCAGATTTTTAATAATATTACCCCCTTCTTACCTCTCTTAAGATTCAATTTTGCACGTTACTTCTTATTTACTACCTTATTCCCTCAAATATTGCACTTTGTTTCCCAAGACTATACCTCCTTTGTCAATCTTCATCAACCGAGTGAGAGTGCATAACAATGCCACCAAACGACAACAGGTTGTGTGGCTGATGCAAGGGTTGTTACCAGTTTTTAATTAAATTTTTGTTGCCACAAAAACACAACAAATAAAACCAAACAAATACGACTATATATCAGAATCAGAAAAAGGTAACGACAAAAATAATTTCAAAATAATAGCGGTATTGTTTTCTTAATTAAAAAGCCTTCACATATAAATTCATCTGAAAATAGATGAATAAATTAATAATGTGCAATTTGTGTGTATAAATGTGTGTGTGTGAATGAACTACTGCCGTCTGTCTGTTCAACGAAAAGGGCTGGCTGAACACGGCAGTTCAACAGAAAACAAAATTGCATAGACACCACAATTTTTGCATATAAATACTAAACACACAAAAAACTAAACATATATGCACATAGATCTCCAGGGAAATATATGTAAGTCGATTTTTAAAATATATAAATATTTTTGTGGCGAAAAGTGGTATATCAAATGGTCATTCACATTGAAAGTAGCCTAATTGAAATCTATATTAATAAAACCCATGGGTTTTTGCAAATTCGCACTAGAACGGTAAAAAAGTACTGAAAGGTACTAAATATGATACTATTTGTATTTGAGCATAGACCAAATGCGGTTCAGTTAAATACGGCTACACTGCTTAATATCCCCCTGGAAAGATTCTAGTTTTTGAATATTTATACAATCGCGTAGCCAAGTGTTCGTTTTATACCCTACAATACTTTGTGTAAATTATGTAACACCTCGAAATATTGGTTTACCACATAGAAAAGTATATATGGATCTTCCTATCTCGCCGTCCGTCCGTCTGTCCATATTTATTTGTAATCACTCTACAGGTCGCAATTATTGCCCGCTCATCACGAAATTGAAAACAAAGGTGAGGATAGGGTCAGAATAGAACCCTATTGTTTTTGGAGATGATCGCATAATATTAAGAGATCGAAATAGACCAAAAACTGAAAAATTTCCTGATTTTGCAGTTGCTCTACGGATCGCAATTATAGACCAATCGACGCGGAAGTTACGATGTGGCTAGAGCTTAGGGTTGGGTAGAAGTTTTCCAATGTTGATGGTCATCGGGTAATATTTAGTGGGCCATAACATTTGTGTTAAATAAAAAGTCAAATTTCTCATTAAAATGCGAATATTTTTAATCCTGGCGAAATCACAAATAGGCAAACAGGTCAATTTTGACCGCTACGTAGATGCCGACAGTAAATATGTCGGATATATATAGCTAAATATATACAATGTGTATATACAAAGACAGGGGATGTTAGATAGAATGCTTATATCTCAAAAATGGCTGGGCCGATTTTGAAAAATTTTGTCAATTCAGAATGCCCCCTTGAGATTAAAGAATAAAATCTATAAAAATCGCATAAAAAATACTAATAACGATGTTAATTAAGATTTTGCAGTATTTTGCGACATATTTTTATTTTCTTTTTATTTTTTATCGCATGCGATTTTTTTCAATTTGACTTATAGTATTAAAGTATACAGGGTTGTCCATATTCGACGGACCCATGTTTTGTTATGCGACTTGTGTGCGGTGGAGCGCCGCCTTGTTGAAACCAGAACTGCCTCATACGCTTTCGACGAATAATTGGCATCACAAAACTGATCTTAATGTCGCGATAACGCTCCTGATTGATGGTAACAGCATGGCCATTTTCATTTTGGAAGAAAAACGGCCCAATGACCGTTTTCGCACTATCGCCGCACCAAACTGTGACTTTTTCGTCATGAAGAGGCACTTCTTGAATCTCCTGAGGCGTAAAAACGGCAATTTTGCTTGTTTACGGTCCCTTAGAAGGTGCACTTCTCACATTTTTTAATGTTTTAAAAGCACGTTGAGTTTTCACAATTGACTTCTTCTGTTGAATGTAAATTTCAACTATTTCAGAGCGCTCGCGTGGCTTTTATTGGTTCATGGTAAAAAATTTTCTTGGACTGACGCTTCAAACGCGGTATGTCATTAAGCGATGTGACATTTCTGTCAAAAGTTATGGCGTTACCAGAAGGGTCCGTCGAATATGGGCAACCCTGTACATTTTGTAATATTTTTTCACCTTACAACACTGGTTGGGGTTATTATATACGTATTGCAATTCTCGTCCGATCCTCACAAAAATTCTCATTAGGGTAGGATTAGGCTCAGAAGGGCTAGGCCTATTGTTTTTAAAGACGTCCGCAATATATTTAGAGGTTGAAATGGACCAATATCTAAAAATGTTCCTGATTTTGCAGCCGTTACAAAGGTCACAAATAGAAACTAAAGGACAAAACATTTTGCATGAAATTGGAGTTTAGAACAACGGGTAGTATGTACAACTACTTTTGTGTGAAAATTCTATTGAAACGCTGAAAATAACTTGCAGGCGAAATCTAAAATATACAAAAGGCTAACTTCTGGCTTTTTATACTGATTTAGTTGACGAATATAGCCAAACATCGTAGACATGCAAATCATATAGATGAATCTAAATTTGGAGATCATCGTAACATATTTAGGGGGTCAAATGAACTAAAAACAGAAAAATGTTCCCGATTATACAATTGAAACCAATCGACGCGGAATTTTGCCTGAGAAGAAGTTTAAGGAAAGGGAAGAAGTGTAGCATTTCGGATGACCATTGAGCGTAAATATTTGGCAATTTAGATTATATTTATCTCAAAAATGTATCACAACTTTAGTGTGAAATTGTTTTGCATACCTAACAACACGGAGCACATAAAAATTGGGCAAATGCCCCCCGACAACAAGCTAAGGGTAACATCTGGGAAGGGCTCTGTGACATCATTTCAATAACGAAATCTTCCAGAGCTGATTTGGACCTATGATTCCAATATATTGTAGCGTTGTAGGGTCGGCCCCGCACGGCTATAGCCTTTGCTTACTTGTTTTTTTTTTTCTTCATGGGCTACACTTTATCTTTTTGACTTAATCACTTTCAAAAATTACGGAGCCAACAACGAAAATAGACTTTCAGCTGTTGAATAGTATAATAATAATGGAAAACTGAAAGAACTCACCCATTCACTTTAAAATTGTTTTTTTTTTCAATGTTTTAGAAATTTAGTCTGTAGGCTTTAAAACTTTCTTAAATTTATTTTTTATTTAAGTTACTGATACAAAAATTTATGGTTTCACTTAAAAACTGATAGTATTGTTTTTGAATAAAAGTTTTGATTTTAGTCAATTGGAAAACCTTAGTTTCGGATATAAACTTTTGGAAAAAAATGAAGATAAAACGAATAGTAGAAAAATATAAATCATTTGAAACACATAAGATTACAAGCAATTGTGAAGGAAAAATATTGATGTGAAAAAGTGGAGAGATATCGTCCGTCTTTGCTTTATTCAACACATACCGCTATATAGGGCTATACAAAAACGTGGATCTATACATACAATATTTCGCCAACGGAGCTAGAATCTATTAGACCAACAAATACCAATTTTTTGACAAATCCATGAAAAAATGCAGCAAAAACCATCCAAATACCGAATATCGGGAGGTACCGTCATATGGGGGCTATACCAAAGCGTGAACCTATACATGCAAAGTTTCGCCACCGGAGCTAGGACCCATTATGACCTACAAATCCCAAGTTTCAGACAAATCCGTGAAAAAGTGTGACGTTATACGGGGACTATACCAAAACGTGGACCGATATATCTCACTTTCAATACCAAACATCCTAGACAAAATACAAATTATTCTGATTATGAATATATATACATTATAGGGTCTCCGACGAATATTTAGGGATGTTACAAACGGAATGACAAAGTTAGTATACCCTCCTTTCCAAGGTGGAGGTATAAAAAAAAATTATTCTGTTTTCCTCCATTAATTGATTTATATCGAAAAAAACCCGTATTAAATATCATACAAATTACCTCCAACTGTATGCAACCCCCTGCAAAATCTAGTTAATAAAAAATTTAATTCCACATAAATATGTTTAGTGTAACTAACCTACGGCCAGAGTGGAACTATTCTCCAGAATTCAATGTTGATAGAATTCATAAATGCATATGTTCGAATCAATGGATCTGCGAACTCTGCATCACATGTATATGGTATTGAATATCCATTATGCTTCCGGCCAACTTTGTTCGATGCGAAAAAAATCGCTGTATGTTTTTTGTAAATGACACTGGCGTTCTTATTTTGGCATGATCGAATTTTGTTACATTTTACAACATCAATAGTTCTATCTGCTTACCTTAAACTGGATAAAAATTTTAAAACAACAGGTAAAAAGCAGTAAGTTCGGAATACCCTCCACCATTTGGGACAAATTAAGAAAAAAATCGATTAAAATTTCTGTTAAAATCTTAAAAATACCGAATTTCAGAAAGTGCCGATATATGAGGTGTATACGATATTATGGACCTATAAAGACAATTCTCTCACAAAGAACTCCTTGTGTACAATTTTAGACAATTCCATTGAAAAATGTGGCTAAAATCATCAAAATGCCGAAAAATTCCTGTGAGGCCCTTTGACTCACTGATCATCTTCATCAGTGATATTTGTGACTAAAAATTATATATATGGGCACTCATATAAGAGTACTTCCCAATATCGGGGGGTACCGTTATATGGGGGCTATATGATATCTTGGACCGATATAGCCCATCTTCCAATCTGACTTGTTTGCAGACAAAAGACAGATCTGTGCAAAATTTTAGCTTCCTATCTTAATTCGATTTGACTGTAGCGTGATTAGAACAGACGGATGGACGGGCAGGGCTAAATCGTCTTAGAATCTTACGCTAATCAAGAATATATATACTATTTTGGGTCTAAAATCATTATTTCGATAAACAAGTAAGCAAAGACTACAGTCGAGCGGGGCCGACCATTGAATACCCTACAACACTATAATAAACGATACAGTTTATAAAGGCGAGATACTCGAAAGAATTCCACAAGATATTGTGACAAATAATAAAAGAAAACCATCAGGTTTCGTTCTCTAATTTTCGAATATAGGCAACTTAAACTAATTTGCCCATTTCCAATTTATTGGTAGATGTTGCACGTAAATGGTATTCCTAGATCTGGAACCAATATTTCCCAAAGACCTATAATCTCTCAGAAGTGGCAAAAGATTAACATTTATTATGGGTTTTTGACTGAAACGCATCTATATGAGATACAGACATTTGACAATATTCTTCAACGAAATCAGTGTTAAAAAAATAGTCAGAAGTGCGTCTTTCCTGTATTTGTGAATTCTCCAAAAAGTCACTGGAATGGACATGTTCGTATTTTGTCTACAAAAGTTGTCAAACTCCTTTACACATTGAATATTTTTGGATGGCCATCCAAAACTACTTGGCTTTTGCAATGTTCGGTAACCCCTACCGACAATTGTGCAGTTTTTTGGTTCATTTCAACCCCTAAATATATGGCGATCATCTCCAAAAAGAGTAGGCTTCTATTCTGACCCTCATCTTATCCCCATGCAAAATTTCGTAAGGATCGGGCCATAAATGCAATCTGTATATGATATCCTGATATCCTAACTACTTACTTTTGTTAGCTGTAGAAATATTACCAAATGTTTAATTCAAAATTAAAATATGCCAAAAATATGACAAAATTTAAAAAATATGAGAAAATGTTAGAAAATTAATATTTTCAACTTTAGAGAGATATTTTTATGCGATTTTTTAGACGTTTTTTCTTTTCTGCCAAGAGGCCATTCTGAAATAATGAGAACTGTTGAAATCAGTTCAGCCGTTCTCGACATATAAGAGATATTTCAAGCATATCTTCTTTGATAGACATATATATCGCACATATTTTGCTATATATCCGATTTGTTGGATGTTAACATCAATATAAAGGTCAGAAGTAACCTTGTGATGGCTTTGTGATTTCGCCTGGATTTAAAATATTCACGGTTTAATGAAAAATTTTGAATTTTTTCAACACAAAAGATATGGTCTATTTTACCCGCTAAATATTATCCAATGACCACCCAAATTGGTAGGCTTCCACCCCGCCCTAAACTCTAGCTACATGCGAAACTCCGTGTCGATTGGTCTATAATTGCGACCTGTATAGCTACTGCAAAATCCGACATTTTTTCAGTATTTGGTCCATTTCAACCCCTAAACATTTGGCGATCATCTCCAAAAGAAATAGGGTTCTATTCTGACCCTAACCCCACCTTCGTGCAAAATTTCGTAAGGATCGGACCATAATTGCGACCTGTAGCTTGATTACAAATTAACATGAACAGACGGACAGACGGACGGACATACATAGCTAGATCGACTTAGCTCGGCGAGCTAGAAAGATCCATATATACTTTCCTATGTGGGAAATCAATATTTCGTGGTGTTACATAATTTTTGGCCCAATCAAACTTATAATACCCCCAACACATAGTGTTGTAGGGTATAATTACAAACTGAATGACGAACTCCATTCTATGTATAGTGGAGGGTATAAAAATTCTACAATGGATAGCGATTTAAGAATGAAATTTTGAAAGTTGTTTTACTGAGAGTTAGCAATTTCTTGAGGACAAATTTCATTTTTCTAGTGGAATCGCCCAAGGTGCGAGAGTGAATATATTGGCTCACTCATTTTCGTACCCCCACAAAAGGTTAATATTTTAGTTAAAGAAAAATAAAGGGTAAAATCAGTGTCCGATATTCTTCACACATGGTCTCAATTCAAATCAACTGCGGAAATGGAAATAACTGACAAACAGATTAAGAATCAGACGTAACGGCTAAGCTAAAATTTTTGAAATTTTACACAGAAGTATTGATGCGAGTGATAAGGCTGGCTTTGTGGAAATTCGTACTATAAGGGACGAAAATTTTGTAAATTGTAAAATTTTGGAAAATCGAACTTTGAGGATACGAAAAGTTCTTAAATGGTATAATTTGGTATTGATATTTGAAGGGGGGTTTGGAAAATTTGGAAGAGTTTGGTTTAGTGTGAACGGATGGTAGATTTGTGGTTTGGTGGTAGATTTGTGATAAAGAGGTGGCTTTGGAAATGTGTACTAAAAGTGCGAGAAAAGTGCTAAGTAATACTATATTACAATTTGGTATTGGGTGGACAGATTAAAATCTGATATTTCGTATTAGCGTCTATGTTTATGTATGGCCTGGATATATGGATGTGGTTTCGGAAAAGTGTACTATAATTGCACGAATGGTACCAAATATGGTATTAGGAGAAGGGAGATAAAGAGATAAAGTTATGCAATTTGATATTTTGAATACTGATGGTATTAGTGTTTGAAATTTGGTGGTGGTTTTGGAAATGCGTCCTATATATTTGTACAACTCGTACTAAATCATACCAAAATTGTTATTGGGTGCAAGGATAGGACTGAAATACTCAAATTTGATATAAAGGTCTTGGTTGGTATCTAGAAATGATACATAGAGGTGGTTTTGAAAATGTGCGCTATTATTGTAAGAAATGTACTTAGTAGTACTTAATTTAGTAATGTTTGAAAATGTCGGAAACAGCATCAAATTTTAGAATAAGGTTAGATTTGTTCGAATTGATCACCTTTGGCACGAATAATGGCCTTCAAAGGGCCAATGAAATCGTCACACGCTGCCCGAATGTTGCTCTGAGACATTTTGGACCATTCCCAGCGAAGCGTTTGCTTGAGGTAATCGACACTTTGGTATTTTTTACTGCCAACCTTGCTTTCCAAAATACTCGAGACACAATAGTCCAACGGATTGGTATCCGGAGATTTTGGTGGCCATTGTGGGCTGGAAATGAAGCGAGTAACCTCATTTTGTAACCATTCTTGGGTGGCGCGTGCTGACTGCGATGGTGCTGAGTCCTGTTGGAATGTATGTACAAGGTATGCGGTTATGTATTAGTGCCCAAGGTTTTAATACATACTTCAGAATATTTTCGCGATAATATTTGGCATTTTTTCTGATGTCATGGTCGATTAAAACGAGCGGAGATCGACTGTTATGGCGGCCCACCCCATCGCCATGGCCGTCGTTTGAATTCTGGTGGCCAACCGAAGGTGCACATTTTCAGCTGACCTCTTTGGCAAGTAAACTCGATCATTTTGTTTGTTTACAAACTGCTGGACAACGAATGTTTTCTCATCGACAAAAACCAAATTCGGCAGTTTACCACTTTCGGCCAAGCGAAGCAACTCTTTAGCTCTATTGAGTCTATTTTCTTTCAATTGCGTTGTAAGTTCTTGCAATTTTTGGAAATTTAATGGCTTTACCCCGAGCTTATTTTTTAAAATTTGCCGAAAGGAATATTGCGATATGTTCGGCTCATTTTTCGGCCACTGCGACGCACACATTTGAATGCTGGAGTGAATAATATCCACTTATGGTTTTCCAACCAAATATAAAAAAATCACACTATCACGCTTGAATTCCATTACGAATAATTTTTTTCTGGAAAATTCGCACCAAAATGATGTCACTGGAACAATTTTAACAGCTATCGGACGAGTGGCTTAAAAATTACGGCAGTCTAAAGTTGGTTGCTATTTTTTCATCTCACCCTGTATTCAACACTTAAGCAATTTTCAATAAATTTAACGGAGGCTTTTGTACCTTGAGTGCCAAATAAAATTGCTAAATAGAGCATGATATAACTTCGATTAGGATTATATTAAACATATTTATTGGAGCAATAGATATACCGAACCGAGTTTCTCCAAATGAAAAAAGTCGGTAGAATAAAAATAACTGGGCTAATATTACATGAAGATGTATATCGGAGCTATATCTGAACTTATCTCGATAAAATTTGGCAGAGATATATCTATCTGATGGTCCAGTATCAAATATCATTGTTGTTGGGTACATATTGCGCATGTGATAAAACAAATTGGGAGCTATAGCTATATCTGAACCGATTTTCACCAAAATTTGAAATACTTCCTTTTAGGCTGATATCCGTCGGAAAGGCCAACATTTAGTCTATTTGGGCTGATATTAGCCACTTGGTGCACAATAAACCAGAAATCAGAAAATGATATATATGAGAGCTGTATCCTTATCTAAACCAGCCTCAATACAATTTGGCGGATTTGGCAGTATTGTTGAGCTCCACAAGTTATCTGGTACCAAATATCATTCTTGTGAAGTGCATATTACGCATGTGAGGGATTTATATGGAAGCTATGGATATACCTGAACCGAATTTGAAGTACTTGTTTCTAGGATGAATTCGGACAGATGTGATGAAACACATCCTTTTTGGACGAAATTTACACATTTGGTGCACAATAAAATTGAAATCGGACGAAGGCATATATGTGAGCTATATCTACATTTTAACCAATTTTCTCCAATAAATAGGGTTCGTCCTTGGGCCAAACAAATAATTATTGCAAAATTTCATCTCAATCGGGCAAAAAAAATACAGAGACAGACGGACGGACATACATAAATCCTAAATACACCCTGGCCATAGTGCGGTATAATAAGTAGAATTTTGAAGCACTCATGTCTCACAGATTTTAAAATGATTGAAAAGTGCTTGGATATAGGAACACACACACAAAGTTAAAAAAAAATATTTCCAGTTCTTAAAAATCACCACCACATTTTACTTTAAAACCCATCATTCCCCCACAAGATAGCACCTCCATTTAGACCATTCGAATAGCGATCCATACAAATAGAAAATTCACAACAGGACATATGTAAACACATCCTTGTGGCGGCACACGGATTTCGTTGTAAATTCTCCATGTTGTTGTCGTTTAAATATGAAAAACTGTTACATTTGTAGCTGCGGCACCCCTCCCCTGCCCCACCAAAAGACTGTAGATATTTTTTCGTTTTTACAGACAAGCAGAAAAAATGACAATCGGTGTTGTGGAAATCCATTTCCATTGCGGTTGCGAGATATCCCTGCCTAGCAGTGGCAGCAGCAGCACCAGCAATGAAATATTATCAACAACACAACATATGGATATGAAATATTAATATTCAATTTGGCTCAAAGGCAAATTCTCAAATTGATTTCATTATTGCAAAAACTATTACCAACTAACTGTTTGTTGGATGGATATATTCGATATTCGATGTAATCCGCTCTGAGAACAGGAAAGGAAAAAGAAGAAGGGTGGGGTCATGTTTTTAATTGCAGTGGTATTTAAACAACAACTAATATTTGTTAAGCATTTAATCTGAGGGGGGAAGCGTGGGGGGGGGAATTAATGACAAAAAGTTGTATGTGATAAGATATACATTCGGAATACTATGCATAGATATTGTTCCATAGCAAAGGAAAGGAAATTAAGAGATGTATGAGTGGGTTTTATAGGTATTGCCTTGTATGAAGGAAGATATAGGTAGACTAGAAGATATAGGTAAGTAGCGGGTGTATGAGAGTTTTCAATCAGTGATGCTGTACAGGGTTGCCCATATTCGACGGACCCATCTGGCAACGCCAACGCGTTTGAAGCGTCAGTCCAAGCAGATTTTTACCATGAACCAATACACGCCACGCGAGCGTTCTGAAATAGTTGAAATTTACAAGAAGTCAATTGTGAAAACTCAACGTGCTTTTAAAACATTAAAAAATGTGAGAATTGCCCTTCTAAGAACACCATTAAGCGTTTATACGAAAAATTTTCTACTGGTAAAGCTCTTTCTAATCCGAAGAGGCCATATAAAAGTCGACCAAGGCGATCGGCCGAGAATATCGCTACCGTACGAGCCAATGTTGAGAGGTCCCCAAGAACATCCCAAAAACGCCGTTCCCAGCAGTTGGGAATGGCTCGGTCCAATTTACAACGGATTATTCGCATTGATTTGCATTTGTTCCCGTACAAAATTCAATTGACGCAAAGAATGTTGCCTGCGGACAAGCCTCGTCGATTGGAATGGGCCCAAAGGTCCGTCGAATATGGGCAACCCAGTATGTGAAGGACAGGAGGTCGAACTTAGCACCAAGTGGGCATATGAAGGATATATTATTAAACCCTCAGAAATATGGCTGAAGAGGGTATGTTTAATTTGATACGGCCAAAACGTGCCTCATCGAAATAACGGTTTTAGACTCTAGGTCTATTTGGACCAAATCCATTTCAGCACATTTGGAGTCGATCTATCGATGTCCGACCGTCCGTCTGTCTGTCTGGCTGTTGTGAACGATAACTCTCGAAGGGAGTATCCGATTTGGTGAAACTTGGTACATTGTAATATTAATATCAAACATAGATCGAGTTCGGAGATAAACAATATGGGTCCACTCCTTCCGGTACCACCCCCACAAAAAGTCGAAATCTAAAAAAAAAAATGACTGCACAGAAAGAGAACATATAGTTCAATTTTGCTCTAACTTTGCGAATCCTAATATTTGCATCAGTGCTAGGTACGAAAATGGACAATATCGGTGCACTTCATCAAGTACCTCTTCCCTCAAAGGGTCAAAATTTTGAATAAAATTAAGCTTTATAAAATGTGATATAAGAATCCGGTTGTCTTCAAATTACACATCACAATATTTTTTTTTAACGCAAGGTCTGGTGTGAAGATGGAATATATCGGTGCCCTTTTTCTGGCACGTCCCCCATAAAGGGTTAAAATTCTGAATATGAATAAAGCTCATAAAACGCGAAATTAAAATCTGATTCCATTCAAACTCGGCACATATCAATATATCCATCAACACATGATCTGTTATAAAGATGATAGATATCGGACCATTCCTTCTGGTACCTCCCCCACAAAGGGTTAAAGTTTTGAATAACCAAAACCATTATAAAATTCGAAATTAGCTTCCGATTCTCTTCATGTTTCACACATCCCATTATTTTTTCTAATATAAGATCTGCTGTGAAGATGGAATATATCTATCCACTCCTTCTAGGTACCTTCCCCACAACGGATCACAATTTTGAATATCCAGACTTGGTACATCTCAATATATTCATCTATACAAGATCTGTTATAAAGATGGCGGAGATCGGACCATTTCTTCTGATACCTCCCCCACAAAGGTTCAAAGTTTTGAATAACCAAAACGATCATGAAAACCGAAATAAGCATCCAGTTCTTTTCATTTTTTACTCATCCCATTCTTTTTTCTAACATAAAATCGCTGTGAAGATGGAGCATACCGGTTTGCTTCTCTTATCTTATTATCTCCCCCACAGAGGGTCAAATTTTTGAATATTCATTAAGCTCATAAAACGCGAAATGAACATCCGATTTCATTCAGATTTGACAAATCACAATGTTTATATAAACACAAGATTTGTTACAAAGATGGTAAAGATCGGATAATTCCTTCTGGTACCTCGCCACAAGGGGTCAAAGTTTTAAATAACCAAGACGATCATGAAATCCGAAATAAGCATCAGTGGCTCTTCATATTTCACACATCCCATTATTTCTTCTAATATAAGATCTGCTGTGAAGATGGAATATATCGATCCCCTCCTTCTAGGTACCTTCTCCACAACGGATCACAATTTTGAATATCCATGAAGCTCATAAAACGCGAAATTAACATCCGATTCCATTCAGACTTGGTACATCTCAATATTTCTATCTACACAAGATCTGTTATAAAGATGGCAGAGATCGGACCATTCCTTCTGGTACCTCGCCCACAAAGGGTCAATGTTTTGAAAAACCAAAACGATTATGAAATCCGAAACACGAGACTTTTTATAAAGATGGGAGGTATCGGACAACTCCTTATAGTACCTCCCCCACAAAGAGTCAACATTTTAAATAACCAAAACGATCATAAAATCCGAAATCAGCATCCGATTCTCCTCAAATATCACACATCTCATTATTTTCCCTAGCACAAGATATAATGTAAAGTTGTAATATATCGGTCCACTCCTTCTGGTACCTCTCCCACAGAGGTCAAAATTTTGAATTTCCATGAAGCTCATAAAATGCGAATTTTATATCCGATTCCTTTCATACTTGGCACATCTCAATATTCCTATCAACACAAGATCTGGAAAACCACAAGTGGCTATCGCTAGAGCACTCCAGCATTAAAATGTGAATACATCTTTCGTGTCTCGTACCATTGCCCTAGACCGTGATACTGGTAGCCAGACGTCAAGGAAGTGGACGGAAGAAAACAGCAACATCAGCAGAAATGGTTCGAAAAGTAAATAAGCGTCTTGATCGAAACCCACGTCGCTGTGGCCGAAAAATGGCTCGAGAGCTGAACATATCGCAGTATTCCATTCGGCAAATATTGAAAAATGAGCTCAGGGTAAAGCCATTGAAATTCCAAAAAGTGCAAGAACTTACACCGCAACAGAAAGAAAATAGACTCAAAAGAGCTAAAGAGACACTTCGCTTGGCTGAAAGTGGTAATCTACTTTTCTCCGATGAGAAAACATTCGTTGTCCAGCAGTTTGTTAACGAACAAAATTACCGCGCTACAACCAGAACTCAAGCGCCGGCCATGGTGATGGTATGGGCCGCTACAACCAGAACTCAAGCGCCGGCCATGGTGATGGTATGGGCCGCCATAACAGCCGATGGTTGCTCTCCGCTTGTATTAATCGACCGTGGCATCAGAATAAATGCCGAATATCATCGCGAAAATATTCTGAAGGATGTATTAAAGCCTTGGGCACGCAAACATTTTGGCAGCAGACCTTGGACATTCCAATAGAACTCAGCACCATCGCACTCAGTACGCGCCACCCAAACATGGTTAAAAAATGAGGTTCCTCGCTTCATTTCCAGCGCACGATGGCCACCAAAATCTCCGGATAACAATCCGTTGGACTTTTGTGTCTGGAGTTTTTTGGAAAGCAAGGTTGGCACTTAAAAATACCAAAGTGTCGATCACCTCAAGCAAGCGCTTCGCCGGGAATGGGCCGAAATACCGCAGAGCACCATTCAGGTAGCGTGTGAGGGTTTCATTGGCCTTTTGAAGGCCGTAAATCGTTCCAAAGGTGAACAATTCGAACAAATCTGAACTTATTCTAAAATTTGATGTTGTTTCCGACATTTTTTTTTTTCAAAAAAAAAAAAAAATTAAAAAAATGTAAAAATTATGACGTTTGACTTTGTTGCAGTTTTTTTTTTATCTCACCCTGTATTTCGTTTTTTATTCTATTTTCGCCAAACAAAGTTAAATGCTACAGCCTCTAAATTTTATGAAATCTTTAAGGTTAGTTTACATTTCCTCTTCCCTTCAAATATTTCATTACATTTTTTTGCCGTTTTCATGAAAGCTAACCACTTAAGACTCACACACACTCACACAACTCTAGATAAGAAGCTGCTGTAATGGCACACATGTGACCGAACTATTTACTGTTGTGTTCCATCATTTTTATTTTATTGTTGTTGCTGTTTTTGTATTATTACCCTTGCATTCCGGCCCCCCCCTTTGGGAAAAAGTGCTACTAAAGTAAAAACCCACATGAGAGACAGCGAATGCCGATGACAAGGTAAAGTTTTTCCTCCTCCTCCTCATCCCAAACGACAGGAATGGGAATAAAATTGTTGGATATTTTACTTAAGTAGTTTCTGGGATAAACTTTTACATTGCTCTGGCACTCAAATTGCTTTGCTGTGGTTGTTGGCATGCCAGCTAGCCATCATAATGCTCCGTAAATTAAGAACAGTTTAAAGATAACATGAGAAACGAAAGAAACATAGAAGTGCATGTAAACAACCATTCGAAAAACCAAAAAAAATATTGAAAAAGGAATTCTTCTAAATAAAGAATATAGAAGACCTTAAAACGGCCTTCTTTTTATAGAAGAAGCTTTGTAGAAAGTCCCTTATCATTAAAAGGTCTTTCATTTATTAATACAATTTCTACAAACCTATATAAGGTCGTCTTCCTATTAAAGGTCTGCAAATGGTAAATCAATGGTATGCGAATAGTACTTAAACCATTTGGGGGAAATACCAGAAGAGGTGGGCCGATATCTATTATCTTTACACCAGATCTTTATTAATAGAAATATTGGAATGTGTGAAATTTAACAAGTTAAAAAGTAGTAAATTCGGCCGGGCCAAACTTTGAATACCCTCCACCAGTTGGAACCAATTTGGAAATTTTAAAAAAATAAAATCCTTAAAAAATTCTCTTAACTTTTAAAAATACCGAATATAGCCGTTATATTGGGGTCTATACCACGTGGACCTACATAGGCATTGTTTGCCATTAGGCATTACTATATTCAAATTCGAAACTTGAAATAAACGGTGAATAATGTAGCTAAAATCAAACAAATATCGTATATAGGGAGGTACCGTTATATCATAGATGTGCGAAGTATCCATTACGAACTTTAAACACCAAATTTAAAACAATTTCGGTGAATAATGTCGCTAAAATCATCAAAATACCGAATATAGGGAGGCACCATTATATAGGGGCTTTATGAAGACGTGGACCTACAAATCGACTTAGAATTTTACGCTGATCAAGAATATATATACTTTGCTGGGTCTGACATGAGTATTTCGAGGAGTTACAAACGGAATGATAAAGTTAATGTACCCTCCATAGTATGGTGGAGGGTATAAAAAGAATCGGATGCTTTTGTCGCATTTTATGGAAGATATAATTACTTAAAATTCTAACCCGTTGTGAAGGAGGTATCAGAATATCAGAGAGGTCCGATATATTCCAATTCACACAAGATCTTGTATTAATAGTAGTATCGGGATGTGCTGATGTTCAATAACCCTTGTGGTCAAAATTTTGACCGCTTGTGGGGGAGGTACCATAATATATCCCCCATACAATAATTATTTCCAAGTTAGAATGTATCAGTCGACAGATGTAAACCCTCAGCCAATGTTCGATTATTTAGATATATATTTTGACTTCTTTTAAAATTATGCAATTGTTTGATCCTTTATGGAGTAGGTTCCGCAGAAATGGGTATTATCCATTTCGTATCGAACCTAGATAAATATGATATAAATATTGTGACGTGCCAGTTTGGACTATATCGACTACTTCTTTCACTTTATATGAAATATATGATAGTTTCTAAAGAACGTTGAAATGTGCGTGAGGTATTAGATGTAGTCGACCGAAGTATTCCATTTTCAAACTTCGTCTAATAAAGACAAAAATATTTATATGAGCAAAATTAAAAAAAAATTGAGCATTTATATCCAATTTTATGCGAAATCATAAATTCGTCTCAGGTTTATGTTTGTGAGTTGTAAAGAACCGCTTGCTTGTTTCACAAGTTATGACAGGTAAAAGTATTGAAAATTGTGACCCATTTGGGAAAAGGTAGCATAAGGGGTTCGTTAGCAAAAACATTTAAACAGAATTGGATGCTTATTACGATTTCTTTAAGCGTTTTGTTGTTCAAAAACCGTAAACCCTTTGTGGGTGATGTACCAGAAGGAGTGGACCGATATATCCCATTTTTACACCAGACCTTGAGTTATTTAAAATATTGTGATGTGTGTAGTTTGAAGAGAATATAATGCTAACTTCGGATTTTATGATCGTTTTTGATATTCAAAACTTCGATCCTTTGTGGGGGAGGTACCAGAAGGAATCTCTACCATCTTTACAACGCATTCTGTGTTAATAGAAATATTCAGATGCGCCAAGAAGCTCATAAAATGCGAAATTAACATCCGATTCTCATCAGACTAAGTACATCTCAATATTTCCATCAACACAAGATCTCTTATAAAGATGGTAGACATCGGACCACACATAGGGTCAAAGTTTTGAATAACCAAAATGATCATAAAATCCGAAATGAACATGCGGTTCTCTTCAAATTACACACATCACAATATTTTTATGAACCCAAGGTCAGGTGAGAAGTCTGGATATATGGGATATATCCGTCCACTTCTTCTGGAACCTCCTCCACAAAGAGACAAAATTTTAAATATTCATAATAAGCGAAATTAACATCCGATTCCATTCAGACTTGGTGCATCTCAATGTTTCCATCAACACAAGACTGTTACAACTGTTGTCCATTTCGAAATTGATATAAATGTGCCAGATTTGGACTTGACTTCTTCATTCGCCTTTATATGAGATATGTAATAATTTTGGAAAAAGTAGAAATATGAGTGAGTTGCCAGATAAAGTGAACTGAAATATTGAGGTGAGCAAAATTTTAAGAAAATCTAACATTTATTTTCAAGTTTATGCGAATAGTACTTAAACCATTTGGGGGAGATACCAGAAGAGGTGGGCCGATATCTATTATCTTTACACCAGATCTTTTTAATAGAAATATTGGAATGTGTGAAATTCAACAAGTTAAAAAGCAATAAATTCGGCCGGGCCGAACTTTGAATGCCCTCTACCAGTTGGAACCAATTTGGAAATTAAAAAAAAATAAAATCCTTAAAAAATTCTGTTAACTTTTAAAAATACCGAATATTGCCATTATATTGGGGTCTATACGACGTGGACCTACATAGGCATTGTTTGCCATTAGGCATTACTTTTTTTTCATTTTTTTTACATTTTTCTGTCACAGACTGTAGTTCCCATTACGAACTCTAAATACGTAATTTGAAACAATTCCGGAGAAAAATGGCGCTAAAATCATCAAAATACGGAATTTTGGGAGGTACCGTTATACAATGTATATATACAAAGGAAGGGATGTTAGATAGAATGCTTATATCTCAAGAATGGCTGGACCGATTTTAACAAATTTTGTCAATTCAGAATGCCCTCTTGGCATAAAAAAATAAAATCTAAAAGAAAGTCATATAAAAAGATGCCAATAATGATGTTAATATAGATTTTGTTGTGTTTTGTGAAACTTTTTTATTTTTTTTTTTTTTTTATCGCGTGCGATTTTTTCACCTTACAACACAGGGTGGCGTTATTGTATACATATTGCAATTATCGTCCGATCCTCACGAAAATTTTCACAAGGGTAGGGTTCGGCTCAGAAGAGCTATGCCTATTGTTTTCAAAGATGTCCGCAATATATTTAGGGGTTGAAATGAACCGAAAACAGAAAAAATTTCCAGATCACACAATTGAAGCCAATCGATACGCCTGAGAAGACCATTGGATTATATTACGCTATAAACTGGACCACAACAACTAACAGCACGACGGAGTGCGTAAATATTGGATAAATATCCCTGGTCTAAATGCAAAGGGTAATATCTGGGCAGCGCTCTATAACCTAATTTCAAAAGCGAAATCTTCCAAAATGGATTTAGACATAAGGGTGCTTCTAACATATTGTAGTGTTGTAGGGTATCACATGGTCGACCCCGCACGACTGTAGCCTTTGCTTACTTGTTTAATTTTACCATTGAGAAAAAAATGAATATACCCCGACAAACCATGATAGATGATATCACATAATGTCGAACATTCCTGGGAGGATAAACTACATTAACATATCCCTAATTGAACCAAATGAACACGTATTCATACGAAACCAACTTCTATAATTGATATCGAAAATCATTCGATTAATTTCAGCCACCAAAAATACTTTACACATATAATTTATTTCGATTACTATCCCAAAAATTATTTTTCAGGCCTAATCTAATTTTCCACAAATGTATAGTCCGACTTACCGCTAATAGTACCAACAACAATTATTATCTATATTTTCCTCCTACATTTTCACAACAACCGTAATGAATGGCCATTGTATTAATTTGGCTAATAAAAATGGTTCCGAAACAATGTTTTTGCTGCTGTTGTTGTTATTATTGCCTTCTTTGACAAAACTTTTGACGTAAAAAAAAACAAGGAAAAACTTTAAATGATGCCAAAACATTTCGTCTCAATTTTCCTAGCATTTCAATTAACCAAATTATTTAGACCAACCATTGTCTTTGGACTCTAGCCATTTGGCCCCCATGGTGTTGAGATAGATCTCTCCTCGCTCACAAGCTCCTGTTTTGTTCATTGCGTAGGTATGCCGAGCAAAAACTTTTTCACACTTTCCCAGCCATTTCCCCTGAAATATTTCATGTCCAAAAAGAGTTCTAATTGAGCTAATTTCAACTCCCACACCCCCTGCGCCCCCCATGGAAAGAACAAAGTTCACCAAAGTTCTTCTTCTACGAGTACACACTGACGTAAGGGTAGGGGGTGTGGGTGTGGGCGGTAAGAACGAACATGTTTAATTATTGCCAAGCCATAAGAATACAATTTGAAAAGTTTAGTTATGCCGGAGTTATGAAAAAATATTGTTTTATAAATGTTCATTAAACTGTTATTATCTGGGGTAATAAAATTACAAGTTTTTTTCTCTGTTTTTTTTTTTTTGGAAGAATGATCACCGGGGGTTGATGGAAATACAATTGTGAATAACTAGCATTGTTTTTATTACACGAAACGAGATACTTGGTAGGTTAAATCAAAGTGAAGGAATGTAATGGAATATTAAGTTTTGGAAGGCTATAAAAATATCAAAGATGTGGAAAAAGTATAACTGGGAGAAAAGTGAAAATTAAGATTTCATTATTGATACAGAATGTGAATTAATGAAGCGGAAAAAATTAGTTTTTTTAGAAGAACCAAGTAAAAAAGCTGTAAGTTCGGCCGTGCCGTTTGGTACAAATTCGGCAATTTTCAAAAAAAAAAAAAAAAAATTAAATCCGTTAAAAATTCTGTTAACATCTTAGAAATACCGAATGCAGCCGTTATATTAGGGTCAATACGACGACATTGACCTGCATAGGTAATTTTTTTCATAAGCCATTTCAATATTCAAATGCGAAACTTAGAAAAAATCGGTGAATAATGTCGCTAAAATCATCAAAATACCGAATATCGGGAGGTACCGTTATAGGGGGGGCTATACGAAGACGTGAACCTGCACAGACAATTTTCTGTCTTAGGCTGTAGTATCCATTACGAACTTCAAATGCCAAATTTGAAACAATTCCGGTGAATAATGTCGCTAAAGCCATCAACATACCGAATATCGGAAGGTACCTTTATATGGGGGCTATATGAAAACGTGGACCTACGTGGCCCATTTATGAACTTAACCTGCCTACTGGCAAAATATACATGTGAGCAAATTTGAGCCTCAATTCGTTCGAAAGATGATTACAACCGACAGGCAGACAGACGGACATGGCTAAATCGTCTTAGAATTTTACGCTGATCAGGAATATGTGTACTTTGTTGGGTCTGACATGAGTATTTCGAGGAGTTACAAACGGAATGACAAAATTAAACAGCGTTAAGTTCGACAGGGCCGAACTTTTTTTAAGGAAACCCTTTTAAAAAATATTTTTTTTTTTTTTGAAAACTTTATGCACAAAAAATCATGGCTTGGGCAGGAAATCTATCCCCGAAAAATTAGTAAATTTTAATAAACATTTTCTAAAATTTTTTGGCGAAAACAAATGCAAATGGGTTAGGAAGCCTTATTTGTCCTTATAGATGAAGCTATTGACATGTGGGATTTTCATAATTTACATTTCTCAAGCCGATTTATTGAGATTGAAATCCAATAATAGTGAAATTTTAAGGAATATTCTTTCAAGAACCAATAATCGTGGATTTTTAAAGAATATTTTTTCAAGGATCTTCAGATGAATAATCGTGGATTTTTTAAGAATATGTTTTCAAAGACCCTCAGACAAATAATCTTGGTTTTTTAAAGAATATTTCTTTAAGGACTTACACACAAGGATCTTCAATTGTGGATTTTTAAAGAGTATTTTTTCAAGGACCCTCAGACCAATAATCGGTGATTCTCAAAGAATATTTTTCAAGGACAATGATCGTTGATTTTGAAGGAATATTTTTTCAAAGACTCTCAGACCAAAAAACGTGGACTTTTAAAGAATATGTTTTCAAAGACCCTCAGACCAACAATCGTGGATTTTAAAAGAATGGGTTTTCAAGGACCCTCAGACCAACAATCGTGAATTTTTAAAGAAAATGTTTTCAAGGACCCTCAGACCAAAAAACGTGGACTTTTAGAGAACATTTTTTAAGGACCTTCAGACACACAATCGAGGATTTTTAAAGATTATTTCTTCAAGGATACACAGGGCAATAATCGCAGATTTTTAAAAAATATTTTTGAAAGGACCCTCAGACCATTAATCGTGGATTGAAGATTGGTTCAGATATAAGTATAGTTCCCATATATATTGTTCATCCGATTTGTTATATTTGTTACCCACAGCCGTAATATTTTTTTTTTTATAATTGTGTCTTTATTTGCGATCTATTTACAATACAAAAATAATAAGCAAATAAGTTAACTATCATCAAAAACCATCACATTATCGGTTAAGCTCCATTAAACTTAACACACAAATACAATATTTCAAAAGAATGACTTTTTCTACTTAACTAATATACAATTTAATCATGTTAAGAATGGCAAGTCAAGGACATTAAGTCTTTTCAGTCGTTTTAATTCATTTGTGTCATCAAGAAGAGTTATGGCTAGAATATTTGAGTGACTACTAAGTCTGTTGAGGTAGTTTGTGCTATACTTCCTTATTTCGTCGCGAACAATTTCTACTTTAAGGTCCTTATGAATATTTTTGTTGCTCATATACCAGGGCGCATTTGTGATCAGTCTCAATGTTTTTGATTGATACCTCTGCAAAATCTCAATATTGGAGTTGCTTGATGTACCCCAAAGCTCAATTCCAAATGTCCAGATTGGTTTTAGCATAGTTTTATATAGCAGAAGTTTATTTTCTAATGTCATTTGTGATCTTGAGCCCAAGAGCCAAAACATCCGTTTTGTTTGTTTTTCAAGCTGTTGCCTCTTCAATTGTATATGTTTCTTCCAAGTTAACCGTCTATCAATGTTTAAGCCTAAGTATTTTACGTAATTAGATGATGGTATAACTTCACCATTTAAATATACTTCTGGGCAGTCACCCCTATTAAGGCTAAAAGTTACATGGGTTGATTTGTCAGCATTTACTTTTATGTTCCATTTCATGAGCCATTTTTCAATGAGGTTTAAATGTTCTTGAAGTATTTCTGAGGCATCAACAGAGGACTTATTTACAGCTAACACCGCTGTGTCATCTGCATATGTGGCTACTGTTATTTTGTCATCAGTGGGAAGATCATATGTAAATATCGTATATAAAATTGGCCCCAAAACACTGCCTTGGGGAACTCCAAGGTAAGAAATAATTGTATATGTTTATTTGGTGAAGATCGGTTCAGATATAGCTTTAGCTCCCATATATTGTTCATCCGATTTGTTATATTTATTACCCACAGCCGTAATATGCACTCCGTAACAACGATATTCAGGGAAATGTATCAAATACAGCTCAGAAATATATTTGCCAAATTTTATCGAGATCGGTTCAGATTTGGATGTAGCTCCCAGATATATCTTTATCTGATTTCAAATTAATTGTGCACCAAACGTCTAATATTTGGCCAAATGGAATGGAATTTGGCACATGCGATCGAATTGAGTCTAGAAGGTTGTATGCCAAATTTGGTGAAGATCGATTCAGATATAGCTATAGCTCTCATATATACTGTTCATCCGATTTGTTATATTTGTTACCCACAGCCGTAATATGCACTCCGTAACAACGATATTCAGGGAAATATATGAAAAACAGCTCAGAAATATCTTTGCAAATTTTATCGAGGGTATGGATTTTTAAGGAATATTAAGGAATATTATTTAAGGACTAATAATTGTGTAGTATATTTTTCAAGGACCCTTAGAACAATAATCGTGGATTTTTAAAGAATACTTATTCAAGGACTTACAGACCTACAATCGTGGATTTCTAAAGAGTATTTTTTCAACGACTCTCAGACCAAAAAACGTGGGTTTTTAAAGAATATGTTTTCAAAGACCCTCAGACCAATAATCTTGGATTTTTTATAAAATATTTCTTCAAGGTCTTACAGATCTTCAATTGTGGATTTTTAAAGAATATTTTTTCAAGGACCATCAGATCAATAATCGTGGATTTTTAGAGAATATTTTTCTCAAGGATCCTTAGACCATTAATCGGTGATTCTTAAAGAATATTTTTCAAGGACCCTTAGAACAATAATCGTGGATTTTTAAAGAATACTTATTCAAGGACTTACAGATCTACAATCGTGGATTTTTAAAGGGTATTTTTTCAAGGACTCTCCGACCAAAAAACGTGCACTTTTAAAGAATATGTTTTCAAAGACCCTCAGACCAATAATCTTGGATTTTTATAGAATATTTCTTCAAGGACTTACAGATCTTCAATTGTGGATTTTTAAAGAATATTTTTTCAAGGACCATCAGACCAATAATCGTGGATTTTTAGAGAATATTTTTCTCAAGGATCCTTAGACCAATAATCGATGATTCTTAAAGAATATTTTTCAAGGACCCTTAGACCAATGATCGTGGATTTTGAAGGAATATTTTTTCAGAGACCCTCAGACCAATATTTCTTCAAGGACTTACAGATCTTCAATTGTGGATTTTTAAAGAATATTTTTTCAAGGACCATCAGACCAATAATCGTGGATTTTTAGAGAATATTTTTCTCAAGGATCCTTAGACCATTAATCGGTGATTCTTAAATAATAATTTTCAAGGACCCTTAGACCAATGATCGTGGATTTTTAAAGAATATTTTTTCAAAGACCATCAGACCATTAATCGTGGATTTTTAGAGAATTTTTTTCTCAAGGATCCTCAGACCAAAAAACGTGGACTTTAAGAGAATATTTTTTGAAGGACCCTCAGACACATAATCGAGAATTTTTAAAGAGTAATTCTTGAAGGATACACAGGCCAATAATCGTATATTTTTAATTTTTTTTTTTTTGCATGGACCCTCAGACACATAATCGAGGATTTTTAAAGAGTAATTCTTCAAGGATACACAGGCCAATAATCGTATATTTTTAATTTTTTTTTGCATGGACCCTCAGACCAATAATCGTGGATTTTTAAAGAATATTTTTTCAGGAATCCTCAAGCCAACAATCGTGGATTTTCATAGATTATTTTCTCAAGGACTCACAGACTAATAATCGTGCATTTTTAAAGAATATTTTTTCAAGGACCCTTAGACCAATAATTGTGGATTTTTAAAGAATATTTTTTCAGTGATCCTCAAGCCAACAATCGTGGATTTTCATAGATTATTTTCTCAAGGACTCTCAGACTAATAATCGTGGACTTTTAAAGAAAATTTTTTCAAGGAACCTCAGACCAAATAACTTGGACTTTTAGAGAATATTTTTTGAAAGTCCCTCAGACACATAATCGAGGATTTTTAAAAAATATTTTTTAAAGGACCAATAATCGTGACTTTTTTAGAGGATATTTTTTCAATTATTAAAATCACCACCAGACACCAAACGAGACCTTAATATCAAATTTTGGGATTACAGTTCTATTCCTTCACGCAATTTAGTACCGCTAACTACTTTTTGTACAAACCACCGCCACATCTCAAGCACAGATATCATCAGTAATGTAAATATCACATTTCAGGATTTCATAATTTAATTATCGCCTTATATAAGTATGGGCGAACATAATGAATTTGTATTCGTTTCAAGGGATATACACTCACTACGATAAATAAAATAGATTTTTTTTAATTTTTCTTGTATGCCATAACATTAATTTTTATTAAAATACAATACCTTTCGTTTTATTTTTTTTTTTCGTCACTTTTTACATATTTTCTAAATTTTTTCTATTCCACGTTTTTTTTTTTTTTAATTTTTGGCCATTTTTATTGGCGTTGCATTTTTATCATTTCTCTTTATTCTTTGTTTTGTTTTGTTCGTAAGCATAGTTCATCACATTTTTGGTTTGTCTAAGCCTGGGATTCTGCCTGTGAGGTGGTCTGGGTATCACTGTCCGGTTTGGGTTCCTCTGTCGAGCCAAAAACACACATCGGACATTTCTCCTTGAGAACGAGACGATATTTGGGATGACTCAACCCATAGACAATGGGATTGTAGACAGCACTGGTTTTGGCAAATGTTGCACCCAAAATGGTTGTTGTTGGTGTTAGACCATCGATTTTAAATAGTCCATGATAACAGATAATTAAATACGGAGTCCATGCCAAAAACCATAGCGATATCGTTGTCAATGCCACTTTGGCCAATTTAGCTTCGGCACTTTTTTCACAATCTTCGGAGGAGCGTAGCGATTTTACATTCATTTTCTTGGCTTGTTCACGCATGGCCTTTTCATGGGCAGAGACTGCAGCAATGATAAACCAATAGGAGTAGCAAATCAGGAATAGGGGTGTGTAGTAGACCAGCAAGGAGTATGAGATCAAGTAGGAACGTGGATTCCAGTCTCGTGTCATGTAATCAATGCTGCAGGCTGTTAAATTCCCTTCGGGGACGTACCTGCAAACCAAAAAGAAAAATATATAATTTGCATAAAATTTTTATCTTCCTCCCGCCTACTTACGCACTCCACCCCAGCAGCGGCATGAGGGTCCAAAATGTTGCAAACATCCAAATAAAGGTTATTTTTACCAAGGCCAATTTCACCGTCATCGGCCGCCCCGAGACTCCCTTCACAATCACATTGTAACGATCCAGGGCTATCATACACATCGACCATATCGAGACACAACCAAACATCGAACCACATATGGCATAGATGTCACACCACAGCGGACCCAAAATCCATGTTTCGAAATAGAAATTAATGATCATAACCGGTGACTGGGAGAGCATCATACAAAAATCGGAAAAGGCCAAATTGAGGACAAGTAAGTTGGCTGGGGTACGCAGGGATTTGGTGCCACCGAAAATGTAGACCACCACACCATTGCCACAACATGACACAACCATAATTGCAGCGGTAAAAATGCCAAAGAGTTGACTCGTTGCCGAGGGCATGGGTGGAAAACGTCCCCAATAGGGATTCACCAAATGGGCCATGTCCGGGGTGACCTGTAATGGAATGGAAGAGGATTTTTAGCAACGATTAAAAGTTGTCATATATTAACATTGTGCTATACAAGTTTGAAAGTTTACATCGCAAACTAACCAAAGAAGAGGGGACAAGTCCCCCTTTTCCACACTTTTGGAAATTTTCGGATTGAGATTCCTTGGGATACGTTGATTTTAGGTATATAGTACCTTCGGCAATAATGCCGACGAAAACACAAGGATTAACTTTTAACCCTCATGCGAGTCAAAAAAGGAGATATTTTTGGTCCTTTTTCAAAAAAAATGGCTAAAATCTCCATTTAAACGAGATCTTAGCAAATCAAATATTCTGCAAATTATTTACTATTAAATTCAACAACAAAGTCAAACGCCATAATTTTTATATATATTTTTTTTAAATTTTATTGAGTGAAAGCAAAATATGTCGGAAATAGCATCAATGTTTAGAATAATTTTAGATTGGTTCGAATTGGTCATCTTTGGCACGAATTATGCCCTTCAAATTGCCAATGAAACCATCACACGCTGCCCGAATGCTGCTCTGCGGTATTTTGGCCCATCCCGGCGAAGCGCTTGCTTGAGGTGATCGACACATTGGTATTTTTTAGTGCCAGCCTTACTTTCCACAATACTCCCGACACAACAGTCCAACGAATTGGTATCCGGAGATTTTGTTGTGCGCTGGAAATGAAACGAGGAACCTGATTTTGTAACCATTCTTGGGTGGCGTGTGCTGAGTCCTGTTGGAGTGTCCAAGGTCTGCGGCTTCCCCCCAAAATATTTTCGCGATAATATTCGGCATTTATTCTGATGCCACGGTCGATTAATGCGAGCGGAGACCGACCATCGGCCGTTATAGCGGCCCACACCATCACCATGGACGGCGCTTGAGTTCTGGTGGCCAATCGAATGTGCACATTTTCAACTGACCTCTTTGGCAAGTAAACACGATCATTATGTTTGTTTACAAATTGCTGGACAACGAATCTTTTCTCATCGAAAATTCAAATTCGTCAAATTCGTCAGAGTTCACCACTTTCGGCCAAGCAAAGCAACTCTTTAGCTCTTTTGAGTATATTTTCTTTTTGTTACGGTGTAAGTTCTTGCACTTTTTATATCCTCCACCATAGTATGGAGGGCATATTAAGTTTGTCATTCCGTTTGTAACACCTCGAAATATACCTTTTTGACCCCACCAAGTAAATATATTCCTGATCAGCATAAAATTCTATGTCGATTTAGCAATGTCCGTCCGTCTGTCCGTCTATCCATCTGCGGAAATCCCTCTAGCCTCCAAACGAAATAAAGTAGGTTTATAAAATTTTACTCAAATGTGTATGATGTCTGCAAGACTTTTGGTATTGAAAATGGGTTATGTAGGTCCACGTCTTCGTAAAGCCCCCATATAACGGTACCTCCCTATATGCGGTATTTTGCTGATTTTAGCGACATTATTTACCGGAATTGTTTCAAATGTGGTATTTGAAGTTCGTAATAGATACTACAACTTAGGACAGAAAATGAGCCATGTAGGCCCTCGTCTTCGTATATCTTCCATTTTAGCGACATTATTTACCGGAACTATTTCAAATTTGGTATTTGAAGATCGTAATACATACTACAGACTATGCCAGAAAATGGTCTGTGCAGGTTCACTTCTTCTATATCCCCCATTTAACGGTACCCCCCGATACTCGGCATTTTAATGATTTTAGCGACAGTTTCGCATTTGAATATTTTAATAGCTTATGATAAAATTTGCCTTTGCAGGTCCACGTCGTCGTATAGACCCTAATATACGACTATATTCGGTATTTTTAATATTTAACAAATTTTCTAACGGATTTTATTTTATTTTATTTATTTATTTATTTATTTATTTTATTTGAAAATTGCCAAATTTGTACCAAATGGTGGAGGATATTCAAAGTTCGTCCCGGCCGAACTTACAGCTTTTTTACTTGTTGGAATTTCAACGGCTTTACCCCGACCTCATATTTTCAATATTTGCCGAATGGAATATTGCGATATGTTCAGCTAACGAGCCATTTTTCGGCCACTGCGACGCACGGGTTCGATCAAGTCACATCTTTACTTTTCAAACCATTTCTGCTGATGTTGCTGTTTTCTTCCGTCCACTTCCTTGACGTCGGGCTACGCTACCAGTATCACGGTAACGAGCGATGCTACGAGACACACAAGATTTATTCACATTTAAATGCTGAATTGCTCTAACGACAGCCGCTTGTGGTTTTCCAGCCAAATATAAATAAATCACACTATCACGCTTGAATTCCATCACGAATAACTATTTTCTGGAAAATTCTCACCAAAATGCTTTTGTACGCTTATAAACAATATAATAAGCTGTCATTGGAATAATTTTAGCAGCTGTCGGACGAGTGGCTTAGAAATGACAGCAGTCTGAAGTTGGTTGCAGTTTTTTCATCTCACAACTCATGCTCTTCTGCTTTTTTCCAAAGTTCTTCTTCAACAGCTTCTATATTAATGACAGCCAATGTCGTATTCCATGATTCCTAGCTTGAACTTTTCCCAAGCGGTCAATGGTAATGGCACAATAATTAACACCTTTAATTGATATTCTTGCCCTCTCCCAATCCTTTTGAGTATTATTTTCATTATCGATGCGAAGCCATCGACAAAAACTGTGAGATATTCTCATTTTAATAATGAAAATATTAATCATTTTTATACCCTCCACCTTGAAAAGGAGGGTATATTAAATTTGTCATTCAGTTTGTAACATCCCTAAATATTCGTCGTAGACTCCATCAGCATAAAATTCTAGGCCGATTTAACGATGTTCGTATGTCTGTCTGTTGAAATCACGATATAGGCCACATTATTTTAGCGTCAAAATTTAGTAGAATAATTTGTATTGTATCTAGGATGGTTGGTATTGAAAATGAGATATATCGGTCCACATTTTGGTATAATCCCCATATAAAGGTACCTCCCGATATTCGGTATTTTGATTATTTTTGCCACATTTTTTCACGGATTTGTCTGAAAATTGGCATTTAAGGGTCATTTCGTGTGGCGAAACATTGCATGTGTAGTTTCACGCTTTGGTATTTCCCCCATATAACGGTATCTCACGATATTCGGTATTTTGATGATTTTTGCCACATTTTCCCACGAATATGTCTAAAATTTGGTATTAGTGGGTCATAATTGGTTCTAATGTTTCCATTACCCTAAGGTAAAAAAAGTTCGGCCCGGCCGAACTTAATGTTTTCTTACTTGTTTCCTGCTTTGAAAACTGATGCTGCTTTGAAAGCTGATATACTTTACATAGATTTTTTCATGTATAATTTTTTATTAATTTGTTGAGTATTTAACTGCCTAACTCTCGAAAGTATGTCAAGAATCTCTTCAATTGGTCTTGGTTACAGGATATCATATAATAACCTTTTTTCCTAATTTATTATTATTATTTTTTTATTTATCACTTCAAAAAATAATAATGAAATAAAATTTCAAACTACTTACTCTATCCAATACAGAGCCATTGCCCATTTGAGCTTCAAAACGGGGTGATTTGAAGTATTCCGCCATGTCATCTCTCATGGCGCGATGGTTTGGAATACTTCCAACACCCTTTGCGTTGGGAATTGTGAGCTGTGGCTTGAGAAGGACTTCACTTCACTAAATTAATTTGCATTTAAATGATTACAATTTCCAATTACATTTCACAGCAACAACAAAAAACACACGCACACACACTCCAACAACAACAACAACTGGAATGCCAACTATTTATTCAATTTCGCTGAACTATCGAACTATGTTGTTATTCCAAAAAACTGATTTGATTTTATCAAAGGGCCTTCATGCCAACGACAGGCTTTTTATACCACAAAACGATTTTCAAGCATTTTGTGGCAAATTGTGATTGTTGTTGCTGTTCAGTTAATTCGATTAGTATTTGCATTTGATATGTGTCTGCAAACACAACAACAAAAGCAACCACAAGGAGTGGACATCAAATCCATGCAACAACTGCTGAACCAAAAAAAAATCTCATTTAATATGCTATGCACTTGGCCTGGCCGACAGCAATCCAAAAAAACAACAACAAAAGGAATGACCCAACAAAAATCAGACATAAATCCGCACGCAATCAAAATTCACTTGCATTGTGGTCGCCATTAATTACTTGGCGAGAAGTAGCAAAAATATTTGCAAGCTTGTAGTTAGCTGGCTCTTTTTCGATTCCCTTGCATAGTCTCAATTGCTATACGAGGAGAAAAACAAAATGCCACATGCTGGAATTTAGTTGGTGATACAGTGTTTATGAAGGAGATGTTGGCATGGACTACCCTGCGTAGGTCCAATATCTACCGTGCGTACAGAGTAAGATAAAAAATCTGCAACTAACGTCAAACTACTGTCATTTCTAAGCCACTCTTCCGACAGCTGTTAAAATTATTCCAGTGACAGCTCATTATATTGTTTACAAGCGTACAAGAGCATTTTGGTGAGAATTTTCCAGAATAGTGTTCTTCGTGATGGAATTCAAGCGAGATAGTGTGATTTCTTTATATTTGGCTGGAAAACCACAAGTGGCTATCGGTAGAGCACTCCAGCATTTAAATGTGAATAAATCTTTTGTGTTTCGTACCATCACTCCTTACCGTGATACTGGTAGCGTAGCCCGACGTCAAGTAAGTGGACGAAAAAAAAAACAGCAACATCAGCAGAAATGGTTCGAAAAGTAAAGAAGCGATCGAAATCCGCGTCGCAGTGGCCGGAAATTGGTTCGTGACCTTAACATATCGCAATATTCCATTAGGCAAATATTGAAAAATGAGCTCGGGGTAAAGTCATTGAAATTCCAAAATGTGTAAGAACTTACACCGCAACAGAAAGAAAATAGAGCTAAATACTTGCCTCGCTTGACCTAAGGTTGTGAACTGCCGAATTTGAGTTTCTCCAATGAAAAAACATTCGTTGTCCAGCAGTTTGTAAACAAACAAAATGACCGTGCCAAAGAGGTCAGCTGAAAATGTGCATCTTCGGTTGCCCACCACAACTCAAGCGCCGGCCATGGTAATGGTGTGGGCCGCCATAAAAGGCGATGGTCGCTCTCCGCTCGTATTAATCGACCGTGGCCTCAGAATAAATGCCGAATATTATCGCGAAAATATTCTGGAGGGTTATTAAAACCTCAGCACCATCGCACTCAGCACGCGCTAACCCAGAATGGTTACAAAATGAGATTCCTCGTTTCATTTCCAAAGCAAGATACCAAAGTGTCGATCACCTGAAGCAACCGCTTCGCCGGGAATGGTCCAAAACATCGCAGAGCAACAATTGGGCAGCGTGCGGTTTCATCGGCCGTTTGAAGGCCATAATTCGTGCCAAAGGTGACCAATTTGAACAAATCTAAACCTTTTCTAAAATTTGATACTATTTCCGTCATGCTTTGCTTTCATTCAATAAAATTACATAAAAGTGTAAAATGGCGTTTGACTTTGTTGCAGTTTTTATACCCTACACCACAAAATGGTCAGGGTATTATGTCTTTGTGCATATGTTTGTAACAGGCAAAAGGAAACGAGATAGACCCATAGTTCCTTTTGATGATCTGCATAGAATCACATTCTGAGTCGATTTATGCCAGTCCGTCCGTCCGTCCGTCCGTCTGTCTGTCCGTCTGTCCATGTATTTTTGTAAACAAAGTACAGTTCGCATTTATTGCTCTATCCAGATGAAAGTTTTCACAGATCATTTGTTTGGCCCAAGGACGAACTCTATTGAAATTAGAGATAATCGGTCAAAATTTAGATATAGCTCCCATAAATATCTTCGTCCGATTTGCCTTTTATTGTGCACTAAACCTGTAATATCAGCCCGCCTGAAAATAAGTATGCCAAATTTGGTCGGTTCAGATATAGCTATAGCTCCCATATATATTGTTTATTCGATGTATTATTTTTGTCCTCCGCAGCCGTAATATGCACTCTGTAACAACAATATTTGGGGAAATATAGCAAATACAGCTCAGAAATACATTTGCTAAATTTTATCGAGATCGGTTCAGATTTGGTTATAGCTCCCATATATAACTTCGCTCGATTTACCTTTAATTGTGCATCAAACGTCAAATATTCGTGTCTAAAAGCTAGTATGTCAAATTTGGTGAAGATCGGTTCAGATATAGCTATAGCTCCCATATATATTGTTCATCCGATTTGTTATATATGTTACCCACTATCGTAATATGCACTCCGTAACATAGATATTCAGGGAAATATATCAAATACATCTCAGAAATATCTTTGCCAAATTTTATCGAGATCGATTCAGATTTGGATATAGCTCCCACATATATATTTATCCGATTTCAAATTAATGGTGCACCAAATGGCAATACAAGTCCAAATTTAAAAGATAAAAATGCTTAGGCATGTTTAGTCATTTGAACTTTAAATTATAATAATAATCATAGCGTGTATGATTGAACTCTCCCATAAAAACTTTCAATTGTTATGTGGAGCTCTACTAAATTAGCAAAGTGGTGTAGGGTATCATAAAGTCGGTCCCGCCCGACTTTGAGACTTTCTTTACTGGTTTTTTATTTCACCCTGTATTTCCAAGCACTCTTTAGTACTTCTCTCAGGTCATCAGTGACCTTCATCCGAATTTAAGAGTACTAGCTCTACTGCTTTCTCAAGTACAAAGGGTATTATATTTAGCACATTTAAATACTTTTCGTACCGTTCTTGTACGACTTTCCAAAAATCCAGCCTTATCTGAACCCTTCGGACCAAGAGCAACTCTCACCCAAAATTTAAAGATTCTAGTTTCATCCGTTTTGTCTGGGCGTTGATGAATTAAATCAATTCAACTGAAGTCAGTCAGTCAGTCAGTCAATTACTTTACTCTTTTATTAATATAGTTACTAGAGGCTACATATCATAAACTTATATAATAAAAAAAGTTTTCAGAGCATTAGTAGCCAACCTCCGCTTGGCTGTTTGGTCAGCAATGTTGATTTTTTTTAATTTATAAAAATAAAAATTGTAATTTCCCTTTTTCTTGTCACACTGTGCCATTTTCTAAGAGCCCCAAACAATATGGCCAACAAACTTGACAGTTTGTCATGTCACACATGCAGTGTCATCATACAGCGAGTGTCTACAAAGTTGATTTCACATTTGCTGCGGGGGCTATGGGTTTAATGTCATTTTTTTTGATTGAGTTCTTATCACAAGCGCCAAGCCAATTTTAAAACAAAGGCATGTCAAGCGACCTACGCCCTGGCGTATGCTTTACAAAAATCTAAAACATGCAATTGCTCATACGTTCCAGGGGTCAAGACAATGTCGTCGTTGCTGTGCTTTTCGCTGTAACTAAGACTGATGATGAGCAGCCTAGCAATGATTTCTGTTGTTTATCGTCGCTGTAACAAATAAGTAAGAACAATTGCGTGTCGTTAAATACCAACAACATAATCAGTATTTTGTTCAACAAAAAAAGTTAATAAAAAACATTTCTCATTAACAAGTCAACCTCAAAAAAAAATGGTAAGCGGTCTTTAAATGCGGGGAAAGTAGCTTGTGATTCGTGTGTGAGCTTCAATACTCAAGTGTTGATGTGATAAATTTTGTAGACAAATTGGAAATCACGTTTTTCGTAAAAAGTTGTGAAACAAATTTAGTTTTTTTTTTATACCCTCCACCATAGTATGGAGGCTATATTAAGTTTGCCATTCCGTTTGTAACACCATATATACATTTTAGTCCCCACAAAGTATATATATTCTTAATCAGCATAAAATTCTATGTCGATTTAGCGATTTCCGCCCGTTGTCCGTCTGTGGAAATCACTCTAGCTTCCGAACGAATTGAAATAGATTGAAAAAAATTTACTCAAATGTATATTATGTCTGCAGGACTTGGTATTGGTATTGAAAATAGGCCATATACGACCACGTTTTGGTATAGCCCCCATATAGCGGTACCTCCCGATATTCGGTATTTTGATGATTTTAGCGACATTATTCACCGGAATTGTTTCAAATTTAGTATTTGAATTTTGTAATGGATACTACAGCCTATGACAGAAAATTGTAGGTGTAGGTCCACGTCTTCGTATAGCCGCCATATAACTGTACCTCCCTATATTCGGTATTTTGTTGATTTTAGCGACATTATTTACCGGAATTCTTTAAAATTTGGTATTTAATGTTCGCAGCGGATACTACGAGCTACGACTAGCTTAGCTACGTTATTCACCGATTTTTTTTTTTTTTTTTGGTAAGTTTCGCATTTGAGTATTGTAATGGTTTATGACCATCTGCAGGTCCATGTCGTCGTATAGACCCTAATGTTACAGATTAAGATTTTAACAGAATTTTTAACGGATTTCATTGTTTTTGAAAATTTCCAAATTCGTTCCATTTTTTTTTTTTTTTTTTTTGTTATTTCAATATTTTTAATCTTTGGACTTTATGAGTACTGTAAATAATAATGTTGCACAGCTCATCTTTTTCTAAGGTAAAATACCTACCAAGGTGCGATCTCATATTACGGTTACAATCAGTTTTTAATAGCATATAACTATCAATATACGTCTATATACTAATAATATGCAATCAAAGCGTATGGTTTGTAATATTTACCAAAGCCATTAAAATTCTTTAAAAGTCCAGGGTTTATTCCCACAAATGTGTTGAAAAATATTTTTAATAAGAAATTCAAATTTTGTTACGAAGTTCTTGAATAAAAGCATTTCTACAAATCTTGCCATTTGTGAGCATATAAAAATGCATTGGTTGATATTTTACAAGGAAATCTTAAAGTAATTCACTGCACTTAATTGATTAGGTCTGGAGTATTTATTGACTTAACTTCATATAACTTTCTATTAGATAGAGCAATGTTTATCAATACGAAATTGACAGCTTTCCAATATTCGCTGACTTCACCCCAGTTTTCCGATATTTCGACTTGGACGAAACGTTGAACAAAATTCTTGAAAATGTTTTAACATTCCTGGAAATCTTAAATAAATTCTTAAATCCAAATTTTTTCCGGATAATTTCATTTTTTTAAATTCTGCAGGCATGTCTAAGGAATCCTCAAAATGTTCATTGAAAAATTCGAGTTCTTTATCTGAGAAAAAATATTCATAAAAATTCATGATTTTTATTAGGTCAAAAAAAAATGAAAAATTTCTATAGAACTCCATGCTGTTTGAAGTGTCATTCAAAGAAAAATTGTAATTTCTGAGAACAATTATCTGTTGTTGGCATGCCTATATACATACAGGTTGAGATGAAAAAACTGCAACCAACATCTGACTGCTGTCATTTCTAAGTCACTCGTCCGACAGCTGTTAAAATTATTCCAGTGACAGCTCATTATACTGTTTACAAGCGTATAACAGCATTTTGGTGAGAATTTTCCCGAAAAAAAGTTCGTGATGGAATTCAGGCGTGATAGTGTTATTTCTTTATACTTGGCTGGAAAATCACAAGTGGCTATCGTTGGAGCACTCCAGCATTTAAACGTGAATAAATCTTTTGGGTCTCGTACCATCGCTCGTTACCGTGAATGTGCTAGCGTAGCCCGACGCCAAGGAAGTGGACGGAAGAAAACAGCAACATCAGCAGAAATGGTTCGAAAAGCAAAGAAGCGTCTTGATCGAAACCCGCGTCGTAGTGGCCGAAAAATGGCTCGTGAGCTTAACATATCGCAATATTTCATTCGGCAAATATTGAAAAGTGAGCTCGGGGTAAAGCCATTGAAATTCCAAAGAGTGCAAGAACTTACACCGCAACAGAAAGAAAATAGACTCAAAAGAGCTAAAGAGTTGCTTCGCTTGGCCGAAAGTGGTGAATTGCCGAAATTGGTTTTCTCCGATGAGAAAACATTCGTTGTCCAGCAGTTTGTAAACAAACAAAATTGTCGTGTTTACTAGCCAAAGAGGTCAGCTTAAAATTTGCACCTGCGGTTGGCCACCAGAACTCAAACGCCGGCGATGGTGATGGTGTGGGCCGCCATAACAGCTCTCGGCTCGTATTAATCAATCGTGGCATCACAATAAATCCGGAATATTATCGCGAAAATATTTTGAAGGGTGTATAAAGGGCACACAAACATTTTGGCCAAAGGCCTTGGACATTCCAACAAGACTCAGCACCATCGCACTCAGCACGCACTCACCCAAGAATGGTTACAAAATGAGGTTCCTCGCTTCATTTCAAACGCACTATGGCCACCAAAATCTCCGGATACCAATCCGTTGGGCTATTGTGTCTGGACTATTTTGGGAATGGGCCAAAATACCGCAGAGCAACATTCGAGCAGCGTATCATGGTTTCATTGGCCGTTTGAAGGCCATAATTCGTGCCAAAGGTGACCAATTCGAACAAATCTAATATTTTTGCTTTCATTCATTAAAATTAAAAAAAAAAATGTAAAAGTTATGGTGTTTAACTTTGTTGTAGTTTTTTTGTAGGGATGCTTACTTCAAATCAATCTTTTGCACCAAAAGCTTGAGTTGCTGGACCAATTTCTGTATTGCGGTCCTCGAAGGTACTTCACAAATTGTATCGTACTTTCTAATTGCCAAATGCCAGTGGCTGTCTTTTTCATCTCGAACACAGGTTATTAAAAAAACTCAGGTTAATTTAATTTAAGGTTAATTTAAAGCAATTAAAAAAACATTAAATTCGGTCGGGCCGAACTTTTAATATCCTTCACTGAAAACCTCGTTAAAAAATTTCAAATTTTTAGCTCTTAAGAATCGCTTAATAACAATGGAGTATTATTTTCACCCTTATGGTGCGTATTTCGAAAACCCCGCCTAACATGTCCTGTCTTTACATCATCAGTACAAAAGTTCAAGGTTTAGGCGTTTAGTCTAGGCGTTGGCGAGTCACCAGATATAAAGATCAATTTTTTTACATTTTCCATTAATCTCCGGCATTGTTTAATAACATTCCATGCATTATTAACTCTGCCTTGTCTTGTCATTTACAACCAATAAATGGAATTATGTGTTCTCGCCAATTGGTGAGATCACAACATTTTCTCTCCCTTCATTTGACAACGGAACAACCAGAGAACATGTCTCTCCCTCTATCTATGTACGTGCGTACGTATATGGGTTTGTCGGTGTGGGTGTGTGTGTGTTTGCAATGTTGTCATGGATTATGATGACAATGTCATCTGTAGCCCAAAGTGAAAGAGGAAAAAGGATGTAGCATTGCAGGCATACACACACACATACACTTACAGTTCTCTCTACAAGTGACAAGTGGAATGAATGCACTCCGGCGGGTAAGGAATGAAAAGGGGGGAATGGAAAAGCGTGGCAAACTGAGTGAGAAAATATTCATGTGACACAATTTGTTGCTTTTTCTCTTTTTTTTGCTCGTCTTGTTGCTCTGCTTCTGCCTCTTCTTCTTCTTCTTCTTTTTCTGTAAGTACATAAATGCCTTCATTATTCACTCGGATAAGATTGCAAAATTAATATTTAAATGAGCCTCAATCCAAAGGATGGACATTCATTCATTCTTTCAGTCGTGCGTGGAGTTGGATTTTTTGTCTTCTGTCGCTCGATTTCTTTCCTTCTCGTTTTTTTTTTTTATTTTTTGTTTTTATTGCATTCTGCCAGATTAATGAATTGTGTTTTCTTTAAATTTTCCTTTTTTTCACTTTGTCATTCCTTTCATTTGCGTTATTATTTTATGTTTTCATTCATTTCGTTTGTGTAAATAAATTTCGTATATTTAAATATAATTTATTCTGTCTTACAGCAAACTGATATTGTGAGAAAAAAAAACTAAAAAAAAAAAAAAAAGGAAGAGCAACAAAAAGCGAAATGAAATCATCTTCTTATGATTATCAAAGAATAAGGGAAAAATATGCTACACACACACTCACACTTGTACACAGCCATAATCAACCACATACCGTAATTAATTGCAAATGAACAGCAAGTGGATAGCAGGAGGTAAGGGGAAATGCTCATACGGATAATAAAATCAAGTTTTTTTCTTTTTCCTTGTGAAAATGCCAAATGTATTGAAAATTGCAATTTTCCGATGAATAAATGCATCATCGCTATCATCATCATCTCAAACAACATTTTATTAAAAAATTGTGATTTTCAAGCGCACTCATACATATGTATGTGTATTTCTTGGAAATGCAAAGAGAAAAGTGCAAAAATTATTATTATTAAATGAAAGAAAATTTCCACAGTAATATAAGGTAATGTGTTTGAGGCATTGAAGTTCCAAATAGGGCAGGTGGGAGTTTTTCTTTGGTGTGATTAACACCTGATAAGTAGGGTAGAACGATGAGCATACCCTACTGTTCTTGAAGATTTTTATACCCTTCACCATACATACTATGGAGGGAATATTAACTTTGTCATTCCGTTTGTCACTCCTCGAACTACTCATGTCATAATTTTTACACTTTTTTTGGAACAATGTTGGCTTGTTTTTTCGGGATACCATAGTATTTTGTTGTTGCAAAATGGTCAGACTTTATCCCTTTATTGTTGTTTTTATAAAAAAAAAACGTTTGTTTATTAGTGGAGAACAATGCTAATGTTTACCAGGCGGTACGGAAGGGAATACCTAGGTTTCGGAAGGAGCCACCAATTCTCATCAGTTCTCTTGTTTTTTGTCTGGGATATTTTCCCCAAAAAACTTTTTTTTACCCAAGTGACGAGATCGTAAGCTCAATAGAAGAATTGAATAAAACTAAAATTCTTTTGGAAAATCTTCTAAATCTTAAACCGCACTTTTAAACATTTAGATCTCTCTCCACTTGTTAATTGGTTGTCTGTTACAAAAAAACCCCTTCGTCGACCGTGCCTTGTCTATTTTTCTTTTTTAAATTTTATTGAATGAAAGCAAAAAATGTCGGAAAAAGCATCAAATTATAGAATAAGTTTAGAATTGTTTTAATTGGTCATCTTTGGCACGAATTATGACGTTCAAACGGTCAATTAAACCAACACACGCTGCCCGAATGTTGCTTTGCGTTTTTTTTTTTGCACATTCCCGGCGAAGCGCTTGCTTGCATTGGTATTTTTAGTGCCAACCTTGCTTTCCAAAATACTCCAGACACAATAGTCCAACGGATTGGTATCGGGAGATTTTGGTGGCCATAATGCGCTGGACATGAAGCGAGGAACCTCATTTTTGATGATCTGACGGCTTTAATACATTCCCCAGAATATTGTTGAGATAATATTCGGCATTTATTCGATTAATATGAGGGGAAAGCGACAATCGGCTGTTATGGCGGCCCACGCCATCACCATGGCCGGCGCTTGAGTTCTGGTGGCCAACCGAACGTGCATATTTTCAGCTGACCTCTTTGGCAAGTAAACACGATCATTTTCTTTGTTTACAAACTGCTGGACAACAAATGTTTTCTCATTGAAGAAAACCAAGTTCGGCACTTTACCACTTACGGCAACTTTTTAGCTCTTTTGAGTCTATTTTCTTTCTGTTGCGGTGTAAGTTTTTGCACTTTTTGGAATTTCAATGGCTTTTCGCCGAGCTCTTTTTTCCATATTTTCCGAATGAAATATTGCGATATGTTGATTTTTCGGCCACGACGCGGATTTCGATCAAGTTCGAAACATTTCTTGCTGTTTTCTTCCGTCCACTTCCTTGACGTCGGGCTACGCTACCTATATGACGGTAACGAGCAATGGTACGAGGCACAAAAGATTAATTCACATTTAAATGCTTGAGGGCTCTAACGATAGCCACTTGTGGTTTTCCAGCCAAATATAAAGAAATCACACTATCACGCTTGAATTCCATCACGAATAGTTTTTTTCTGGAAAATTCTCACCAAAATGCTTTTGTACGCTTGTAAACAATATAATGAGCTGTCACTGGAATAATTTTAACAGCTGTCGGACGAGTGGCTTAGAAATGACAGCAGTCTGAAGTTGGTTGCAGTTTTTTCTTCTCACCCTGTATACCCCACATGTAAGGGATTTCGATGATTTTAACGACATTACTCGCTGGAATTATTTCAAATTTTGCATTAGAGATCTTAATGGGTACTACAACCTATGACAAAAAAAATACTTTTGCAGGTCCATGACTCCGTATAGCCCTTATATAACGGTACCTCCCAATATTCTGCTGTTTTACGGTATTAAAGACATTATAGACCGCGATTGTTTCAAATTCCGTATGTAAAGTAAGTACTGGGCACTATAGCCTATGTCAAATGTTGGGTATGCAGGTCCATGTCTTCGTATAGACCCCATTTAAAGGTTTTCATTTAAACTTATTTTTCGAAGAGATTTTATTTTAGGTATTTCAGTAGAGCTTCAAAATTTGGCACAACAATTTGTATTGTGTCTGGGATGGTTGGTATTGAAAATGAGATATATCGGTCCACGTTTTCGTATCGGTATCTTCCGATATTCGGTATTTTTATGATTTTCGCCACATCTTTTTAGGGATTTGTCAAAAAAAATGGTATTTGTAGTTTTTAATGGGTTCCAGCTCCGGTGAGTCTATTTTCTTTCTGTTGCGGTGTAAGTTTTTGCACTTTTTGGAATTTCAATGGCTTTTCGCCGAGCTCTTTTTTCCATATTTTCCGAATGAAATATTGCGATATGTTGATTTTTCGGCCACGACGCGGATTTCGATCAAGTTCGAAACATTTCTTGCTGTTTTCTTCCGTCCACTTCCTTGACGTCGGGCTACGCTACCTATATGACGGTAACGAGCAATGGTACGAGGCACAAAAGATTAATTCACATTTAAATGCTTGAGGGCTCTAACGATAGCCACTTGTGGTTTTCCAGCCAAATATAAAGAAATCACACTATCACGCTTGAATTCCATCACGAATAGTTTTTTTCTGGAAAATTCTCACCAAAATGCTTTTGTACGCTTGTAAACAATATAATGAGCTGTCACTGGAATAATTTTAACAGCTGTCGGACGAGTGGCTTAGAAATGACAGCAGTCTGAAGTTGGTTGCAGTTTTTTCTTCTCACCCTGTATACCCCACATGTAAGGGATTTCGATGATTTTAACGACATTACTCGCTGGAATTATTTCAAATTTTGCATTAGAGATCTTAATGGGTACTACAACCTATGACAAAAAAAATACTTTTGCAGGTCCATGACTCCGTATAGCCCTTATATAACGGTACCTCCCAATATTCTGCTGTTTTACGGTATTAAAGACATTATAGACCGCGATTGTTTCAAATTCCGTATGTAAAGTAAGTACTGGGCACTATAGCCTATGTCAAATGTTGGGTATGCAGGTCCATGTCTTCGTATAGACCCCATTTAAAGGTTTTCATTTAAACTTATTTTTCGAAGAGATTTTATTTTAGGTATTTCAGTAGAGCTTCAAAATTTGGCACAACAATTTGTATTGTGTCTGGGATGGTTGGTATTGAAAATGAGATATATCGGTCCACGTTTTCGTATCGGTATCTTCCGATATTCGGTATTTTTATGATTTTCGCCACATCTTTTTAGGGATTTGTCAAAAAAAATGGTATTTGTAGTTTTTAATGGGTTCCAGCTCCGGTGGCGGAACATATATGTCCACGTTTTCGTATATCCCCCATACAACGGTACCTCCCGATATTCGATATTTTGATGGTTGTAGTCACGGATTTGTCAAAAATTAGCATTTGTAGTTCGTAATGGTTATAGCTTCGGTGGCGGAACATTGTATGTATAGGTGCATGTTTTCTTATAGCGCACATATAACCTTCCGTTATTCGATATTTTCATGATTTTTGCAACATTTTTCCACGGAATTGTCTTACAATTGGTATTTGTAGGTCATAATGGGTTCTAGTTTCTAGTGGCGTCTGTGGAAATCACTCTAGCTTCCGAACGAAATGAAGTAGGTTGATAAAATTTTACACAAATGTGTTTTAAGTCTGCAGGACTTTTGGTATTAAAAATGGGTCGTCGTATAGACCCTAATATACGGCTACATTCGGTATTTTTAAGATTTTAACAGAATTTTTAACGGATTTTATTTTTTTTTTTTAAATTGTTAAATTTTTACCAAATGGTGGAGGGCCGAACTTACAGCTTTTTTACTTGTTTTAACTAATATTACATCTTACTGGATATAAGAAAGCCATAGTTGAAGACATTTTCGAAAATTTTTATTTTGGTTTGAATTTCAGCACTTCAATATACTCCAAATAAATCAATTCCAAACAAAAGTGTTTATACGACCTAATAGTGAATATTCACACATATCTTCCCCCTATAATAGATGCACATATTATTTGCAAATAACTTACATTATCTATTACATGTAAATGCTAATTCGCATTACAAATGAACCAACAAATGAACATTCAAAACACTCATCCACCATTCAGCAGCGGTTTTTCTCAAAGAGAATCAATCACAGGAAAATAAATTCATTCATAATGTCACAATATTCTTTTATTCTGGCCCCCAATTATGGCTGCCATGGATTCATTCTCCGCTTCTGGGTGTCACAAAGTACAATGGAGAATTTATGCTAATCTCTTTCGCCTCCCCCTATCTCTCCTTCAGAGATATACACTAACCAAACAAGCAATCAAGCATCTAACCAAACCACTAAACGAAAATCATAAAATGTTTAGCATTAAGCTGTATAAAATTTCAATAAAAATATTTGCTGCGACACCACCCACCACCACCCACCAATGACAAATACTGGCTCATCAAAAACTATGATCTGCCATCTGCGCTGCAGTGGCAAACGGGAATGTCGTGGCTGGCAATGGCTTCATTTGACTGGCATACTTTATCAGGCCACTGAAACGAAAAGCTTTATTGGGAACAGAAGAACAATTTCATATTGCGGACATTTCCATATTCTCCACGAAAGGATAAAAAGTGTGGAGGAGGAAATATTGGAAACATACTATCCAAATATTTAAACATTAACATTCCAAAATGGTTGTGGTTCTGCTCTTGTGAATTCGGATGACATTTTAGATATTTTGAGTGGATAATGGCGAGAGTTTGGCATGTGAAAACAATTTTGGTTGCTATAGGTGGCAGCATAGGGAATGCATGCTCGGTTCAGGCAAATGTATAAAAATAATAATATGTAAACACAGGAAACATTCTTAGAGGAAAAGTTTAATTAATAATGAAAATAGTGCTAAAAAGAAAGGACACGTGAATCGGAGTTTTAAAGGTTTACATCGCAAAGTAACCTAAATAAAAATTCTGATCGAACTTTATAAATTTTAATATTGCTGTCACCAGCTTCTCCCTAAGGAGAAAGGGAGCATTCGATTTGGTTAAATTGAATCCGATAATAGAAAACACAAGTCCTCATTTTCCTCCACAAATGGTCAATATAAAAATTGTTATAAATGATTATGTGAGAAACGCGATAGTAGCATCAGTGCAACATTTACTGAACATACGACACATAAACACAGTTCTTAGTTATTTCTTCTCCTTTCTCACTCTCTTTCTCTTGCAATGCAAATTGTAGGAAAAGGGCTATAGATTAGCAATACCGTGCTCACTAACATAAATATGAAAAGAACAGGAATAAAATCTATCACACAACCGAGAGAAAGAGAGCTGTTAGTACAATATTTTTTTGCATTTACTGAACTGTATTTATGTGGGGTATAAATACAGTTCTTTGTTATTATTTTCTTCTTGCTTGCTCTCTTTCTCTTATGCTAATTGTAGGAAAATGGCTATAGATTAGCAATACCGTGCGGTGTGTTACTATAAAATTATATAAAAAGCATTGCTGATCATTACATCATTACTCGTGGAGAACGTACGATTTATAAAATAATAAGCTGTTGGTGGAAATTATTGCTCGTGGAACATTGCTCTTAATAATTGATGCATGGCGAAAAAGTTGACCACAGATTGTGCATCCGTGTTGATCAGCTTTGGAAAAGTTCAGGCGTTGCCCCCACCGGCCCAAATAATTTACCAATTTTTCACTCAACTTCCTGCATTTTAATATTTCTACCAACACATAACCCAGCGGATATGGGTTATATCAGTCAACTTTGTCGGAGAGATAATCGAGAAAGAGAAAAGTTTACATTCAATGGACCAATTTTTAAGATATTGAAATAATGTCTAAAATATTACCGAACAAATAAGGAAAATCCGATTCCGATGAAGGATATATAAATTATTGCATAATTTGAAGAGTTGATCATATCCGAACAAAAATTATTGTCATAAAGTTATGATGCTAGAAAGCATCAGCTTAGTTCCTTGCCATTACTGTGACGGCGAAAATCCTTCCAGTCATTTTTGCCTACACAAGTTAGAATATTAATGCTCCTGCCTCTAACATAGCAATCTAACATTTGCCTTCTGCTTTGAAGATTGCTCTGACAAGTGAAACGTTTCCACATTAACAGAACACCATCAATTTATCACCGCCATATCCGGCAAAAATTTGGTCAACATGTTCCTGTTATTCCCGTGGTAGAACGAAGTATAAATGGACAGAATCGGGACAGTCAGTGAAACACAGGCAAACTGTAAACATCCTTCGATGGTAATTGACTAAAATAAAATTAATCTTGGACTTATTCTGGTTTTTCGCGAAGTAGCATTGAAAATCCTGCTGGAGTACTTATTAGGTCTATCGCAGAAGTAACTGATGTAGATCCTGATTGAGTACTTATTGAGGTCTCTCGCAGGAGCAGCCTTGAATATCCTTATAGATCACGCTAGAGTTCTCATCTCGTCTTTTACAATCCTAGTAGAACTTTCCTGAGAACATATTAGGGCTCTCGTAGACAGAGTCTTGTACTTTGTGCCTCTATCCTAATAGAATTTGCTTGAGTACTTTTTATGGTTTCTTGCTATCCTAGTATAACTTTCTTGAGTATTTATAAAGGCATCTCGCAGAAGTAGCCTTGCATATCCTTGTAGATCATACCTAAGTACTTATTAAGGTCTCTCCCAGAATTAGCCTTATATATCCCTAAAAAATTCCTTGAATATTTATATAGGTCTCTTGCAAACATAGTTTCGCATATCCTGGTAAGTATATTATGGCCTCTTGCTATCCTTGAACTTGCTTGAGTACTTATTAAAGTCTCTCGCAGAAGTAGCTTTGCATATCCTTGTAGATCATGCCTGAGTACTTATGAAGGTCTCTCGCAGAATTAGCCTTTAATATGTCTGTAAAATTTCTTGGGTACTTATATAGGTCTCTTTCAACAATAGTTTCGCATGTCCTGTTAAAATTATTCCAGTGACAGCTCATTATATTGTTTACAAGCGTACAAAGGCATTTTGGTGAGAATTTTCCAGAAGCCTTGGGCTCGCTTCATTTCCAGTGCACAAAGCCCAACAAAATCTTCGGATACCAATCTGTTGGACTATTGTGCCTAGAGTATTTTTGAAAGCAAGGTTGGCACTAAAAAATGCCAAAGTGTTGATCACCTCAAGCAAGCGCTTCGCCAGGAATGGGCCAAATTACCGCAGAGCAACATTCGGACAGCGTGTGACGGTTCCATTGGCCGTTTGAAGACCATAATTCGTGCCAAAGGTGACCAATTCCAACAAATCTAAACTTATTCTAAAATTTAATGCCACTTCCGACATTTTTCGTTTTCATTCAATAAAATTTTTGCCTTGTTGTTTTTTGCCTTTGTTGCAGTTTTTTTTTTATCTCACCCTGTACATTTTTTTAAGAGTACTTATTAAGGCCTCTTATATACGCAGTTTTCCTATAGTACCACGGATTGGATCACTTGTATACGTAGTCTTGCCCTCCCTCACTCTCTGCTTGAATACTTATCAAGGCCTCTCGCATAAAAACCACCCCTTATCCAGGACCAAACCCTGCTTCCCTGTCCCGTGTACTTATCCAGGTCTCGGGTCGAATAATCATTCTCCGAATTAACACCGGGCCAAAGGCTAGTAGGGTAAGTTCCACTTAGTCTTAAATAAACCATCACGACTCCTGAGCATCAAACTCTGGTTCCCTGTCCCGTGTCTCGAGCACTTATCCTGGTCTCAAGTCGAAGAATCATTTACCGGACCATAATCGAACCGAAGGCTTGCAGGGTAAGTTCATTTAGCCTAGAATAAACGCATTATAGGTTTATGCTCACATTACTTCAACAATGAAATTTCTGTGTGAACTATAGGACCCCGGCAAGCTAACTTAGAATAAGAAGAAAATCTATCGTTACATTGCGAACTATCCGTACCTATTGGTTCCCTTACAAAGGTCTGCTAACAAATTACTCTAATGCAGCAGAAAAAATTCGCAGGTATACATACAAATCTTTATCAACATAATATCCTTTCAATTTAAGCCCCAACTTTCTTCACCCTTTCCAGGCTCTATCGAGTTCCAACATAATACCACATTTCACGGTCCATAAAGGAATTATGGCATATTTAATTTCACTTAAATTGCAATTATTTTTTACAAAACATTGCCAAATTTCATGCATCAATAACAATCTATGGAGGTTCTCCTTTCAAAGAAAAAAACAAAAAACCGAACAGCAACAACACGACAGCGACAGTAAAAGTCACTAAGCTTCAAGTGTAGCGCGACAAACGACAACATCAATGTCTAAATATAAGAGTTTAGCTACAGTTAAGTCATCATCATCATCGTCCATACTTCGATGGTAGCCCTCACCCCCGCCCGTCCTATAACAAAAAATTGCTTTGTTTGACCCTCTAAACCACTTTGTGCCTCACTCAACTCATTCGCCCACTCTCGCCGAAATTGAACAGGGAAACACTTGACACCGGACCAAAGGAATGAGGCAGCCACCAGTCAGCCAGCTAGCTGAACAACCAACCACAACTATGTACTTGAGCAGCAAATCCATCCAAATTGGCTTCACATACAAAAGTGAACACTCAGGAAGGCAGCCAGCCAGCCAGTCAGCCATGTTTTTGGAGGTCCATGAAAACGGAACGGAAACTGCATTAAATAGTTGATGGCATTTTAGTGGCTCAGCTGCCAAATACGGATTTTTCTTCGAATAGCTTAAAAATGAAAAATATGATTTGGAGACGCAAATACTCTTCCCACTCCTGTCCCACTTCTTTACTTACACACACACACACACACACACACACTTTCTCTCACACAAGGCTAATCCCATGATAGAGAAATATTGCAAATAATACTCGCAAGTATATTTGGCACATTTCACTTAACGTTCTATCAAAAATTTGTTTCATTGACACCGAACACAAAAAATATTGAAATATTCCAAGAAATTGAAATGGAATGGAAAAAAAGGAATTGAGACTTGTTCTCATTATATCGAGGAGAATGTTGAGACGATTTAACAAGAAATCGATGTCATCAAATTCAAATCGTCTTGAAGCACATACATAGATTAATTGATAGGTTATGGATTAAAAATTCAAAAGAAAATAAAAAGAGATTTGAATTATGGGAGATCAGTCTGAAAATTTCAATACACAGTGCATTACAAAAAGTAAATACAGGAAACATCCAGTAGATTATAAAAGTAGAATTAACAAGTTAAAAAGGAGTAAGTTCGGCCGGGCCGAACTTTGAATACCCTCCACCATTTGGAACGAATTTGGAAATTTTCAAATAATAAAATCCTTAAAAAATTCTGTTACAATTCTAAAAATACCGGGTGTATACGACTTGGATCTGCATAGGCATTATTCGTCATAAGCCATTGCCATATTCAAATTAGAAACTTGAAATAAACGGTTAATAATGTAGCTAAAATCATCTAAATATCGTATATAGAGAGGTACCGTTATATCGGAGCTGTGCGAAGACCTGGACCAGTATTGACAATTTTCTGTCACAGGCTGTAGCATACATTACGAACTTCAAATACAACATCTCAAACAATTTCGGTGAGTATTGTACCTAAACTCGTCAAAATACCGAATATAGGGAGGTACTGATATATGGGGCCTATACGAAGACCTGGACCTGAATAGACAATTTTCTGTCACAGACTGTAGTTCCCATTAAATACGTAACTCTAAATATGTAATTTGAAACAATTCTGGTGAAAAAGGACGCTAAAATCATCAAAATACCGAATATCGGGAGGTATCGTTATACGGGACCTATGCGAAGACGTGGACCTGCACAGACAATTTTCTGTCTTAGTCTGTAGTATCCATTACGAACTTCAAATACCAAATTTGAAATTATTCCGGTGAAAAATGTCGTTAAAATCATCAAAACACCTAATATCGGGAGGTACCGTTATATGGTGGCTATACCAAAACGTGGACCTACATGACCCATTATCAATACCAAAGTCCTGCGGACATAACATACATTTAAGCAAAAGTTTATCAAGCTACATCAATTCATTCGGAAGCTAGAGTGATTTCCACAGACGGATACATGAACAGCCGGACGGACATCGAGGTGTTATAAACGGAATGACAAACTTAATATAAAAACTGCAACAAAGTCAAACGCCATAATTTTTACATTTTTTTTTTTTTTTAATTTTATTGATTGCTTTTCTACGATTGTAAACAATATAATGAACTGTCACTGGAATAATTTTAACAGCTGTCGGATGAGTGGCTTAGAAATGACAGCAGTCTGAAATTGGTTAAAGTTGTTTCATCTCTCCCTGTAAAGTTCGAATTTCTGTAATAATCTAATAATTTGTACCAAATTTAATTCATAATAATCCCAATCTCAAATTTTAGGATTCCACTCCTGTTGTTTAGCTCAAATACAAATTGTTCTTTATTTAGTACATTTTGAGATTACTAGCTCTAGTGTTCTTGTATGAATTTCCATAATCCCCCTACCCTAACCCAACCGTTCAAGATTCTAGCTTCAGCCGTTTTTTCTGGGCGTTGATGAATCGTTAAGTCAGTTAATTATTTTACTCTTTTAAAAATATTGATTTTCAGGACTTATTGACTAAAAGTCGTGGACTGTATAAAATGCTTTTCCTGTCTTGGTGTCGGGAAAACCCTGATTCTCATTCAGTGAATATTTTTTTTATGAAATATATTTTTAAGACACACTGAATGAGAATCAGGGTTTTTAAATATATTTCAAACGCTACCTGGTCGAGAATTGTCGATTTTTAAAAATATTATTCTTGGACTTTATGGACCTGTACAGGAATAGAGAAATTTTTTCCAAAAATTCTCATAGTGGACTTGGCAGTTTGTTTTTTAGGAATACTTTGAAATTTTTTTTTTTAAAGTTCTTGGGTGGGAATTGTGATATTTTAAAACATTTCTTGGTTTAAAGTTCGGATATTCAAATATATATTTTTGAGAACTGCTTGAAAAGCATAGGTTTTTAAAAAATATTTTTCAAGAACTTCAAGGGAAATTCATGGAATTATTAAATATTTTCAAAAAACTTCCCAGTCGGGATTCGTGGACTTACAAAATATATATACATTTTTTAGACCTTCCAACCCTAGAATAATTTTTGAGGATATATATGCTAGATTTTCCTGCCCTAGAATCGTGTTTAAGAATATATTTCAGGATCTCCTGGATACAAACCTTGGATTGTTTATAATATATTTTTTAGGATTTACAGGACGAGAATCGTGGATTTATGTAAAATATTTTTTATTAAATCCTGGCGTTTTTAAAAATATGTTCCAGAATTTCCAGAATAAAAATCGCTGATTTTTGTAAAAAAAATATATATATCAGGAGAGCCTGGATATTAATCGAGAATTTTTAACAAATATAATTTTTAATATTTCTTCGCCAGGAATTGTAAACTTTTTAAATATATTTTAGGACTTCCTAGAGAGTAATTTTGTGAACTTCTTGGACACATTAATTCGAATCGACACCCTATATGTACATCAAAACCGAAAACTTTTAAGACAGAACCTTGCCGTTTTTTACATTTCCAAAACCGGCCGTTTTGCATTACATTCACTTCCCAATAATTTTGTTATATTTTTTCCCAGACCAAACTTTCCCCAGTTTGAGGTAGTACTAACAAAATTAATTCAGATAAAGTTGTCTCACTTTTAATTATTTATTACATACAAAAAAAAAAAAACAAAATATAATAACTCTATAAATTTATGAAATTTTAATATTTATACAATGTTTCGCTAGATAAGGCGACTGACTCATAATTGAATTAAATAAAACGGCGACGTAAAATCCTTCTCACCTTTTTCGCTGTTCATAAAATGTATGAGTTGACATAATGTAAACGTGAATATTAACAAAATAGCAACAACAGTAACGCCAACAAAACCCACATTTAAAGTGTCACATTTTTTCACTTCCATTAAATTGTCGACGTGGATGGCGGGCAACGGGGAAGGGAGGGAGCGTTGATGCCAAAACAAACACACAAACACGACGCAAATGCTTTGGATGTGGGACAGGTGCAGTGAAATCTTCTTGCCGATCTTCTCACCACTCACTCGCTCGCTCGCTCTATTACCATAATAAAAAACCGACTGAGCTATCTAATCTTAAGTTAATATCAAATCACAGCAAAAAAAACAGAACATCTAAAACGAATAGTTGTGAAGATTTGTAAAGACGTAACAACGAGACAGGCAATTGTTGCTGCAGCCACATTTCAACGAAGTCGGCCACTAAGTAAAGAATCAAGTGCGGAAATCGCGATAATACGGCATTATGTTGCAAATTACAATATTTTCATTGGCATTCTGTGTGGTAAGTGTTTTTCGCAAAAAAAAAGATATTGTAATTGAAAGACTAAGTTTTGATTTAACAATCGAATAAAAAAGTATCAGCCAATTGAAGATTGATATATACGATCAGCGATTGACCAAAAAATGAAGTATTATTAAAAATTATTGAAAGCAATGAATATTCTTGAAAATTACTCGATATTTTGTCTGGAAGATATTGAAATTATTTTCAACAAATCCATTATTTTGGTGTCTTGGCGATTTAAAATACCACGAGACTCTCATTTTTTTCCAGGACGTTGAAATCTTGCAAAATAAGGGACGAAGTTAAAAACTTGAAAAATCGTAGGGAATCCACATTTTTTACTATGATGTCCTTGAGAAAATGTTTCCGAAAAAGTGCAAGACATCCTTGCACATAAATTCGAAATTTTTGCTGAGAAGATCCTTGAAATTATTTTTAAGTATTTCTGGCAAAAAAAAAAAAATGAATTTTCTATAAAAAATGTAAGAGATTTTCTTGGGTTTTTGTAATGCTTTTCCGAGGACTTCTTGCCAACAAAAATGGTAGAAAATCTCTAAAATTTTTCATAGAAAATTCTTTTTTTTTTTTGCCAAAAATACTTAAAAATGATTTTCAAAAAACAACAAGTAAAAAAGGAGCTAAGTTCGGCCGGGCCGAATTTTTAATACCCTCGAAGGAACTTGAAAATTTTCAAAAAATTCCGAAAACTACCACTTAAATGAAACCCGTTGTATGGGGAGGGACTATACGAAGACGTGGACCTGCATACGAAATTTTTTGTCATAGGTTGTAGTGCTCATTACCAACTTCAAATATGAAATTCGTTACAATAACGGTGATTAATGTCGCAAAAATCTTGAAAATACGGAGTACCGGGAGGTACTGTCATATGGGGGCTATACGAAGACGTAGACCTACATACAAAATTTTTGGTTATAGACTGTAGTACCGATTACGACTTTCAAAAACGAAATTTGAAATAATTCCGGTAAATAATGTCGCTAAAATCGTCAAAATACCGAATATCGGGAAGTACGTTATATGAATGCCGAAAATATTCTGAAGGGTATATAAAAGCCTTGGGAACGCAAACATTTTGGCCGCAGACCTTGTACATTCCAACAAATTTACAAAGTTCCAAAATTAGGTTCCTCGCTTCATTTCCAGCACACAATGTCCACCAAAATCTCCGGATACCAATCCGTTGGATTATTGTGTCGGGAGTATTTTGGAAAGCAAGGTTGGCACTAAAAAATACCAAATTGTCGATCACCTCAAGCAAGCGCTTCGCCGGGAATAGGCCAAAATACGGCAGTGCAACAATCGGGCAGCGTGTGACGTTTTCATTGGCCGTTTGAAGGCCATAATTCGTGCCAAAGGTGACCGATTCGAACAAATCTAAACTTATTCTAAAATTTAATGCTATTTCCGAAATTTTTGGCTTTCATTGAATAAAATTAAAAAAAAATGTAGAAATTCTGGCGTTTGAATTTGTTGAAGTTTTTTTTATCTCACCCTGCAAATATTAGATATTGAAAAAATCCGGTATATTTTTGCTTTTCCGTAACAATCATCATAACAAATATTGCAAAGCTACCAGCACGTTCTTGACTAATAACTCATCGATTTCTGTATTCGGTTTTCTGCGGTTCGAAATTTTACCAGCTTTCGCCTTGAACGAACTTTAATTGAAACCTTCAGATCGACTGCAAGTCAAAAATTCAATTACGATTCATACATCAATATCATCCATATATTTTAATATTCTGATCGGAATCCAAACTGCCAATTGTTGCGCGGGGTTGATTGCATTTTATTATTGACTGACTGTCGAACACTCATAGCTAGATCAACTTTATCGGGGAGATATGATTTATCTTCTTAATACCCTCTCCAATATTCATAATCCTCGTTGTTAATAAATTTTAAAATAATCAAGAGATATAATAAAAATAAAAAAAATTACTTATATTTTTAATCTCTTATTTTATTTTTCAGCTTCTCACCGCTCACGTTATAAACGGCCAATCGGCAAATAATACCGCTCTACAAGATCCCGAAATTCAGGAAGCCCTACAATTCTCACAATCCATCGTAAATACGGCACAATCGTATATTCAATATGACTTACCCATCGAAGCCCGGCCGGAAGGTGAAGTTATTCTGGCACAGGTTAAACAGGGTCTGGCAAAATGTGAAGCCCTCGTCGATTCGGTACTGAATATTTGGGAATACAAGCAATGTGCCAGTATTTTACTAAGGGATGCAATGGCTGCTTTGTCATCGTTACAGGGAAAATATCGACCCTACTTGGCATCGTCGGCAAGTCGGCCATCGTTATTTTGGTGAAGGAAAGAAACACAAAAAGAATTTTTAAATTAACTAAAACTAATTATTGTTATTAAAAATAGAAAAGATTAGTCGCGATGATACATTTTAAAAATAAATATAAATAATCGGATGAATGTGGAGTGTATTTTTTTACGATAAATATATGGGGGGAAATATATTATTTTATTTCAAATAATTGACTGACTTAACGATTTATCAACGCCCAGACGAAACGACTGAAGCCAGAATCCTGGTTCAAAGGGGTCAGATAAGGCTTTTTTTCATAAGATAAGGCTTTTCAGATAAGGTTTTTGGAAATTGGCACTAGAATGGTACGAAAAGTATTAAAAGATACTAAATATGGTACCCTTTGTATTCAAGGAAGCATTAGAGCTAGAACTCTTAAATTTGAAATGAGGGTCGCTGATGGAGTATATGATAGATGTACCAAAATGTTTTTGGAAATTTGTACTATAAGTGCACGTAAAGTACTAAAATGTACTACATTTGGTACCACATTTCGTACATGTGAACGATGAAAACTTAAAATTTGGAATATGTATCTAGGTTGAGTAGTAGAGTCGATGTAGTTTTGGAAGTGTGTAAATTTAGTACAATTTAAATTTTTGTTGGGATTTGAACGGATTGTGCTGGAATCCTGAAATTTGAAAATGACATTACTGACGGAAAGTTTCACGAAAAGTACTAAATGGTAGTAAATTTGGTACAATTTCGTTTTGGGCGAACCGATTTCTATGTTTGAGGTTTGGAGGTTGTTTTGGGAAATTTGAAGTATAGGATTGTGGTATGTAGGAAGTTTTGGAAATGCGTACTTTTTTGTACTACTAAATAGTACTATATTCGATAAAATTTGGTATTGGGTGAACAGATAGTGCTAGAAATCAGAAATTTGGTATCAGAGTCGCTGTTCGTGTGGAGCCTGGACATATGGGGTGGTTTCGAAAATGTGTACTATAATTGTACGCTCGGTAATGGGAGAAGGAATAGAGCTGAAATCCTGAAATTTTATATGAATGTCACTGTTGTTGTCTTGGGTTGAGAAAAGGAGATGGTTTTGGATATGCGTACTATAATTGTACTAAATCGTACTAAATTTGGTAACAAGAAAAACATTAAAGAGCTGTAATCCTGAAATTATATATTCCTTCACCTGGAGATTGGTCACTGTTGTAGATTGGAGATATATGGAGAATGTTTTGAAAATGCGTACTATAACTATACGAAATGCTAATAAATTTGGTATTGTGTACAGGGATAGAGCTGAAATCCTGAAACTTGGTGTGGAAGCCCCTCGTGGTACATAGAGAAGGAGGTGGATTTGGCTAAATGATACTATCTTTTCCCTTGAGTAAGTGGATAAGGCCAGAATTTTGAATTTTAATATTTAGGTCACGTTGAAATACTTTTGGCCGGAAAAACTTTAAAAAAACTTAAAAAAAAGTTTTGAAGACTTTTTGGTGTAAAAGGTAAATATTTTCCTATTATTTAGGTCACGTTGAAATACTTTTGGCCGGAAAAACTTTAAAAAAACTTAAAAAAAAAGTTTTGAAGACTTTTTGGTGTAAAAGGTAAATATTTTCCTATTATTCTTTCCGAAACAGGAAAAACTTGACTAATATATATTTGGGACGATGTATGAAGTTTTGATAAAACAAGTACAAAAGCTGCAAGTCTGACCGGGCCGAACTTTAAATACCCATCACCATATGGAACGAATTTAGTAATTTTCAAAAAAAATAAAATCTGTTCAAATCATAAAAATACCGAATGTATCCGTTATATTAGGGTCTATACGACGACGTGGACCTGTCATAGTCTGTAGTACCCATTACGAACTTCAAATACCAAATTAAAAACGATTCCGGTGAATAATGTCGCTATAACCAACAAAATACCGAATATATGGGGCTATACGAAGACGTGGTCCTGCACAGACAATTTTCTGCCACAGACTGTAGTACCCATTACGAACTTCAAATACCAAATTTTAAACAATTTTGGTGAATAATGTAAATCGCCAAAATACCGCAAATATTGAGGCAGCGTGATATGGGGCCTATACCAAAACGTGGACCTACATGGTCCATTTTCAATACCAATAGTCCTGCAAATATAATATACATTTGAGTAAAATTTTATAAACCTACTTCATTTCGTTTGGAAGCTAAGGTGATTTCCACAGATGGACGGAAATCGCTAAATCGATATAGAACTTTATGCTGATCAAGAATATTTCTGAGCAAGACTGTTTTTTAAGTGTTATAAGTTTTCAAAATGTAGACCCTTTGTGAGGCTCAGAACCTGTTTTAGATTACTATTATCTGTTGTCTCTTTCTATTTTTCCCTTAAATGAATGAATCAAGAATATTTCTGAGCAAGACTGTTTTTTGAGTGTTATAAGTTTTCAAAATGTAGACCCTTTGTGAGGCTCAGAACCTGTTTTAGATTACTATTATCTGTTGTCTCTTACTATTTTTCCCTCAAAAAGGATTGATGCCATTTTGAACTTTTTCTCCTCTATTAACCTCAACAATTACAAAGTTTTTACCAACAGTTCATTTCTCATGTAAGTGTGTCTGTGTCTCTCACATGTCACCGTGATAAAGTTCACTCTCCAAAATAAAATAAAAAAACTACCGAAAAAATAAATGTTAAGTAAAAGATTATTTCCACTTTTTTTCTCTCACACCCTGCATTCATCAATTTCATAGTGTTACAGTTTGTCAAGTGAGAGATTAAATACTTGGGCGCCGTTTTCGTTTCCACATGCATCGGAGTTCTCAAGCATCCATCCACTAACTTTCAACCCGGCATTCATTCACTCAACCAACTGCGACTGGATTCGAACCAAAAATATAATTCGTTTAAAAATGCAGAGGATTTTAATGTGTCAAATGAGAGACATACAACTACAGTTGGGGAAAACTTTTCTTTCCCCATCCCCAGAACATTCGAAATGTTCACACACGAGCAATGCGCTGTAAATGGTTGAAGAACTAATAAATTATTCTTCAATTGTAACTGTAGCAATGCAGGAAAAAGGGAGCAAAAAATGAGAAATTCTTGGAAGTTGTAATTGCAATTTTTTTTCTTGGGGTTTTTCTTTGGTGAGAGGAAAGGATGCCTGCTGCACATTTGAAGCGAAATTTGTAACAATTCCAAGGTAGGTATTTATATTTGTCTGGAGGGTGACATTTTTGATATGTGTGAGCTATTATTTAATTTAATTTTAATATATATTTCATTACAATTAAAAAAGTTGTAACCAGAGTCATGACAGATAAAAGAATTGAAAATTGTGACCCTTTGTGTGTGAGGTACCAAAAGGGTTTCGCAGATATATCTCATCTTCGCAACAAATCTTGTGTTAGCAAAAATATTTGTATATATCAAAATTAAAGAGATTTGGATGCTAATTTCGCTCCTTGAGCGTTTTTCAAAATCTTGAACCCTATGTGGGGAAGGTACCAGAAGGAATAGTCCAATCTCTACCATCTTTATAGCAGATGTTGTGTTAAGGGAAATATTGCGATGTACCAATACCTGAATGGAATCGGATGTTAATTTCAAGTTTTCTGAGCTTTATGAATATTCATAATTTTGAACCTTTGTGGGGGAGGTACCAGAAGGAGTGGACCGATATATTCCATCTTCACCGATATATTCTACTGTGTTAGTAGAAATAATGAGATGTGTGAAATATGAAGAGAACCGGAAGCTTTTTTCGGATTTTATTATGGTTTTGGCTATTCAAAACTTTGACCCTTTGTGGGTGAGGTACCAGAAGGAATGATCTGATCTTTATCATCTTTATAACAGATTTTGTGTTGATAGAAATACTGAGATGTGTCAAGTCTGAATAGAATCGGATGTTAATTTCGCGTTTTATGATCTTCACGGATTTTGAAAATGTTGACGCTTTTGTGGGATAGGTACCAGAAGGAGGAGGAATATTGTGATCTATGTAATTTGGAGACAATCGGACTCTTACATTACATTTTATAAGAGTTAGATTAATTATGATGGAGTGGACCGACATTGTATTTTTTCGCACCTGACCTAGCACAAATGCAATTATTAGGATTTGCAAAGTTGGATCAAAATCGGATTATCCTTTCTCTTTCTGTGCAGTAAAATATTGTTTTATACCCTCCACCATACTATGGAGGGTGTATTAACTTTGTCATTCCGTTTGCAACTCCTCGAAATACTCATGTCAGACCCAAATATATATATATATATTCTTGATCAGCGAAATATTCTAAGTCGATTTAGCGATGTCCGTCTGTCTGTTGTAATCGCGCTATCTTTTGAATGAATTGAGATAGATGGCAAAAATTTTACACACATGTTTATTTTCCAGTAGGCAGGTTAAGTTCGTAAATGGACCATGTATGTCCACGTTTTCATATAGCCCCAATATAACGGTACCTCCTGGTATTCGGTAATTGGATGATTTTAGCGACATTATTGACCGGAATTGTTTCAAATTTGGTATTTAAAGTTTGAAATGGATACTACAACCTAAGACAGAAAATTGTTTGTGCAGGCCCACGTCTTCGTATAGCCCCCATATAACAGTGCCTCCCGATATTTGGTATTTTGATGATTTTAGCGACATTATTCACCGGAATTGTTTCAAATTTGGTATTTAGAGTTCGTTATGAGAACTACAGTTTGTGACAGAAAATTGCCTATGCAGGTCCAGGTCTTCGTATAGGACTCATATATCAATACCTCCCTATATTCGGTATTTTGACGATTTTAGGTACAATACCCACCGAAATTGTTTGAGATGTGGTATTTGAAGTTCGTAATGGATGCTACAGCCTCTGACACAAAACTGTCTATGCAGGTCAAGGTCTTCGCACAGCTCCGATATAACGGTACCTTCCTATATACGATATTTTGATGATTTTAGCTACATTATTTACCGTCTATTTCAAGTTTCGAATTTGAATATGGTAATGGCTTATGACAAACAATGCCTATGTAGGCCCACGTCGTATAGACCCCAATAAAACGGCTATATTTGGTATTTTTAAAATTTTAACAGAATGTTTTAAGGATTTTATTTTTTGAAAATTTCCAAATTCGTTCGGCCGGGCCGAACTTACTGCTTTTTAACTTGTTTTTTTTTTTTTTTTTTTTTGTTTTTTGAAAATTTCGACTTTGTGGACCGATATTGCCCATCTTCGAACTCAAATCGGATACTCCCTTCAAGAGTTATTGTGCGCACCAGCCATGCAGCTACATAGACAGACAGACGGACGGATGAACATCGCTAAACCGACTCCAAACGTCCTTAAATGGATTTGGCCCAAAGATACCTAGGGTCTAAAACCTTAATTTAATTGTATCATTTTCATTTGATAGAAAAGCATATCTAAAATTTCTTTTTTAAGTTATAAACGTTTAAAAAATACGATAGGTTCGGCTGGATCAAGCTGTTTATATCCTAAACGTATGAGTGATTTCATAGATTTCATGTGAATCATACGCAGAGTTTTTATACAAACGACCGGAGTCTATGGAACTAGTTTGGTTGATCGTACAATACCTGTCGTTCGCATGAAATCTATGCGTATGAGTGATATGACATATATGAAATCACTTATACGTTTGAGAAGTGGTATAGGAGGAAGAATCGAATTTAGAATGGAAGATAAATGAAATACTTGGATTTTCTTTCAAAAATATGATCCAAACCGTTTAATCTTTTAATTACATGGCTAAATGGACCGAATTCGCATAGATATGTATGGAATATTAGAAAATGAAATTAAAGCTGTCGTACCGATTTCGGAAGTAATATTGTTTATTAATATTAATTAAAGCAGATATACACAACACTTGAATTGTGTAACCTTGGTATGTTTACAATTTCTTGTAATCTACCAAGAAAATTTATTTTTGCTTTCTATTTATACATTTTTGAATTCATTAAAACTAGCATTTAAAGTTAACTAAGCAATAAATTACTTCAGCCAATAACCCATGCAATGTGAAACCAATCGAGGTGTTTCTTTATTTAGGCTATTGGCCTGCATAAGGCAAACAATAATTATATAGGTCAGTTATATGCTGACATAGAATAAAATAATAATAAAACAAAATTAAAAATGTGTTAGTAAAATATGTTCTTTTGAACATTCTCCCCCACGTTGAACGAGGAACGTTCAAGAAACTGTCTGGTCAATGACGTATGATGATGAGACTGACTGCCGAGGGGTAGGTGTTGGGTTCATGTTATTGTTGGAAGTTCTGTGGTGCCGAAACTTGACAATGACGTATATGGCTACTCCAATTCCAATGCAAAGAGCTAGATAGCTGATGGTATGATGGTGAATGGCCGTCGATTTCATTAATTGTGGAAGGCGTCCGATTTCAATAGTTTTTAGCTGTTGGTGTAAGGTGACGAGTTCAGCAGCATGTGTTTCATAGGTGCTGTTTAATGTTTTGTTGAGCAAGACAAGCTTACTGCTTGAGATTATGGAATCCAGTGGCTTAAGTCTCAGATATGATGTGTGCACTGTTGTTTTGTTTTCGTAGTGACCGTATATTGTAAATGTGTTGTCTTTGAAAATGCAGCCTGGCCCAATTTCTAAAGTTCCAGCTCCTTGCACCTCCAGGTGTGTCATTTTTGTACCACAAACAAAGGACAATTCTGTTAAATTGGCTAGAGTAAACATCCATTTATTCTTTTGTTCCATTTGTCTCCAAGTTTGGTGGTGCATGGTTGATTGCAAGTCGCACGCTTCTGACGATTTGTTCAATAAGAAAATCACCTCGCATAAATGTGATCGATCGCCTTTGCTAAATTTCGCTTGGTTGTCGCAAATAAAAACGTCATTTGTGGTATGTATGCAGCTGTTCATTTCTTCTGCGGTTAGCGATATGAACTCATCCCGATGGACGTTAGCTGCCAATAATGTTGATTTCAAAGCTATTGAAATAAATCGACCGGATCGTAGCATAGGTACGGGGATCATTTTGAATAAATCATACTGCTGGAGATCCACTAATGGAAGGCGAATCTCGAATATGATATGGTTCTTAATAACCCTTCCCTTACTCTTCATTAATTTGAAGAAATCCGAAACATTATCTTCGCGAACGGGTAGAGCACGAGATGGAGGAATGTGAGCCTTGATGGTTTGGAGCTCTTGTAGCAATTGATGTGGCGTAAGTAGCAACGGACTTATCCGACCATGATGAGCATCCGTTAAAACGTCGATTAAGTTATCTTCTATATGTTTCAACCTTGATGAAAGTAGCATGAGCTGTGAAGTGAGAAACATAATTGATTGTGTTGTCTTTACAACATCTTCTTCTTTCTTCACCTTATTTGCCAAAAGGTTCATCTCCACTTGCATGTTGCCGAAGTTCCTTTGGCTCGTATCTTCGTCCTTTCTAATTATGTTGATTGTTGAATCAATAATAGATGTCTGATTTTTTAGAAGATCCAACAAATGTTGCTTGTCTTCATTTGCCTTCTCAATTGTCACAGTCATTTGCTCCGCATATTCCGAATCCAAGACACCAAATAACGAGTGTGCGAGGTTCCCGACTATGTTTAGAGCTCCTCTCCTGATGCGCCTGGGGAATATGTTCAGTGTATTTGATTCCAACTGCTTTTGTACTTGAATAAGATTTTCTGAAAGTATCTCACAGCTTCTGTTCTCAACTGCTATCTTACACAACTTCTGAAGGGTTCCTATCCCGGTAGAAAAGCCATCCATATCTGCCCAAAATGGGGAAAGATCATAATAAGTGATCAGTTTCCACTCTGCTGTTACTACTTTTGTGATTCCAATTCCTTCAAATAGATGCCGGGCTTATTCTCAAACTTGTGTATGTTGAACGAATGACACAAGCATAGAGGTAAAAATAGTAAAGCCACAAGCATCATCGATACTAGCATGCTGCTTGACGTCTTCAATCGCTTTGGAGATGGCTCTTCACTCCTACTCTTGGTCTCTATAGGCGGAAGAGGTTCCTTTTCCTTTTTCCATAAAGGAGCTAATCTGGTTATAGCTCTTTTAATTTCGCCGTTTTGTGTCTTTACGTCGACTACACGAACGGCTCCATCGTTGCCCTTATATGTTCGGGTTATTCTGCCTAGCGGCCACTGCATTACAGGCATGTTATCTTCCTTAATAATGACCAATTGACCAGGTTCCACGTTTGGAGATGGTGTACTCCATTTCCTTCTTTCTTGCAGAGTATTTAAGTACTCCGTGGACCAACGTTTCCAAAACTCATGCCTAATTTGAGATACGACCTTCCATCTGCTTGTCAATGATGTTGACGATCGGTTCGCTGATGGGTCAACCTGTGCCGTTAACGGTTCTCCCACAAGAAAATGACCAGGTGTTAATGCAGCTAGATCATTTGGATCGTCAGAAATAGGAGTCAACGGTCGGGAATTCAGGATTGCTTCTATTTCAATAACAACTGTTTCCAACTCTTCGTGGGTTAATGATGCACTATTAGTGGTGCGAAGCAACAGTTGCTTGGCTGACTTCACCGCGGCTTCCCATAAGCCACCAAAATGTGGTGCTCTTGGGGGAATAAACTGGAAATCGATCCCTTCTCTTGAGCACGTCTCCGCTATTATTTCTTTGCCTTTCTCCCCAAAGACAGCCTTATTGAATTCATCGAGCTGATTTTTAGCACCTACAAAGTTAGTCGCGTTGTCTGAATATAGGGTTTGACATTTTCCTCGCCGAGAGATAAATCTCTTCAATGCTCCAATGAATGCTTCCGTTGTTAGGTCTGTAACTACTTCCAAATGTACAGCCTTTGTTGCGAAGCAGACAAAGACAGCGATGTAAACCTTGTGTGGTCTCTTGCCTCGTATTTTGTAGTGGACCCATAACGGTCCGCAATAGTCAACGCCGGAGACAATAAACGGCCTTGCTGGTGTGACTCTGCTCGGTGGGAGATTTCCCATGATTTGGTTGTATAACTTTGGCTTCGCCCGGGTGCACCTTACGCAATTTTGCACAATGTTGCGAGCCATAGCCTTCCCCTTGATTATCCAATATTTTTGTCTTGATGTTGCCAGTAATAGTTGTGAGCCACAGTGGCTATTCTCTAAATGGATCATGCTAAGAATGAGTTTCACAATTGGATCGTTGTATGGTAACAACATCGGGTGTTTTGTGTCGTATGCTAAGGTTGCCTCTTCCAACCTGCCACCGACTCTAAGTATTCCTCTGTCATCAAGAAACGGAGTTAAACTATGTATGGAGCTTGATTTGTCCAATGCTCCATGTTTCCTCAATTGCTGAATTTCTTTCGCAAAATCTGCCACCTGTACGGTCTTGACTATTAGTTGCATCGCCTGATTCAACTCCATAGGTGTCAATACATCTGTCGAACTTCCATGCTTGCGTCCCTTTATCCTTTCTGAAAATCGCAGGACATAACCGACAATACGTTGTAATCGTCTAAATGAACCCTTGTGGTTGATTCCATAGATCATATCCTGTAACCCACTCTGTGAGGCAATTGCTGATACTGTAGATTTTGTCTTGAATTCAAGATCGGATTGATTTTCTCTATTCTTTGAGAAGGGCCCCGGCCAGAGAGATTCATTTCCATGTAGATACGTGGGTCCATAAAACCACATCAGACATCCCGACAGACGATCTGGTTTCATACCTCTGGATATATAATCGGCAGGATTATCCTTCGTCCCCACATGTCGCCATTGAGTGTTTATCGATCTGCCTTGTATATTTTTTACTTTGTTGGCAACGAACGTCTTTAGAGCTGATGGTTCTGAATTGATCCAGTACAATGTAATCTCTGAGTCTGACCAATAAATAGTCCTTAGATCTTCGTAACCCAATTCGGCTTTGACCTTAGCAGTAAGTTTTGTTCCCAATTCAGCGGCACAAAGCTCTAACCGTGGCAGCGTGATCTCCTTTATTGGTGCTATTTTTGATTTTGAACAAAGAAGTCTGACTATATGCCTGCCGTCTGGCAGCATAGCTCGAAGATACACCACAGCACCATATGCCTTTTCTGACGCGTCCACGAAAGTATGTATCTCAATTTTTGTTGGTTTCTCTCCATCAAACATGTGTCTGGGTAACCTGAAATCATTTAACATCTTCAGACCTTCTCGGAACGATAGCCAATATGCTGCCCTTTCTGCTGGCAGTTCCTCGTCCCAGCCAAGTTTATTCTTCCACAGTTGCTGAATAAAGATCTTAGCTGCTGACACCACAGGACCCGCAATTCCTAAGGGGTCAAACAATCTTGCCAAATCAGATGTGACCTTCCGCTTGGTGACCTTGGTGCATTCGTTCACATCACTCTTCAAACAAAATCGGTCTGCTTGAGGAATCCATGTTAATCCCAAAACCTTGGTTGATGATTTGTCAAAATTGAGATCTACTTCTCTATCTTCTGGAGGAATTCCATGCAGCAGTTTTAAGTGGTTAGCACACCATTTTCGTAGTCTAAATCCAGCTTCCAGTAGTAACATATTAACTTGTTTCTGCATCTCAATTGCCGTTGTTAAACTGTCAGACCCGCACATGCAATCGTCAACGTAAAAATTCTTTGCAATACCATCGCCCCCAATGGATATCTTTGTATGTTCGTATCTGCTAGCCTTTTCAGACATCTTGTAGCAAGATATGGGGCACACGTCGTACCATATGTTAACGTATTCAACATGTAATGTTCGAGTTCCTTGTCTGGAGTGTTTCTCCATACGATTAGTTGATATTTGCGATCTCTTTTGTCGACTAGCACTTGTCTGTACATCTTTTCAATGTCTGTTGTAAACACAAATCTCGGCAGTCTAAACCGCAACAGCATTCCAAACAGATCTCCTTGAACCCTGGGACCTGAATGCAAAATATCATTGAGTGACCATCCAGATGATGACTTGCAAGACGCATCGAACACAACCCTCAGTTTTGTTGTGCTGCTATTTGGGCGTAGGACACAATGATGCGGGATATAGTAATGATTACCACGCACCTCTCTTGATTGTATTTTCGTCATATGTCCCAGATCCTCATACTCCTTCATAAATTTAGCATACTGCTCGTGAAGACTTGCATCCTTAGATAAGCGACGTTCCAACGCAAAGAATCTTGATGCTGCAATATTCAAGGATTCAGAAATTTTCTCAGGGCCGTCTGCAAACGGTAATCGCACCACAAACCGACCATTCTCATTCACTGTTGTATTTTGGTTGAAGTGATTTTCACACTGTTCCTCTGCTATTGTCAACTTCTGGTCTTCACAAACATCGTCTTGTTCCCAGAACATCTTTAATAAATCTTCTAAAGCATGTTCATCTTCTCCGAAAACGGCGCATGTCACAGTTTCTGATTCAGCCTGAACTCTTCCACTAGCAATCCATCCTAGTTTTGAGTTCTTCAATATAGGAAGCTCTTTGGACATTCGAAGTTCTTGTGAGAGAATCAGGTTGAAGTAGAACTCTGCTCCAAGTAGTACGTCAATCCTGGTCGTTTGATAAAAATAGGGATCTGCTAGTTTTATGTTTTCTGGAATAGGCCATGATGCGATGTCGATCTCAGTGCTTGGTTGGGGTGGCACTATATTTGGTAACACAAAGGCTTCTAGGCGTGTTCTGAATTTGCTGGTGAGTGACTTAAGCTCCACGTTGACCCTGTGGTTTGCGGTTCTTGATCTACCTCCAACACCTTCGATACAGAGAGATGTTTGAATGGGTTCGATACCCAACCTCTGCACTAGTCGTTCTGACACCAGATTAATTTGTGAACCGGAATCCAGAATCGCCTTAAACTCATAGCTTCTTCCATTATTTGCCTTGATCGCAACACGTGCGGTTGCAAGAAGTACGTATGATTGGGATCTATTCGCCGATGCTACTGTTGGCGGCTGTTGAACCGACAAATCTGCTGACTTGTTCTCTACTTGTGGCCTCGTTGAAAAATGCAAAAGTGTATTGTGTTTTTGTTGACACTTCCTGCACTTCCCACTTGTACACGTTTTTGCCTGATGGTCATCCTTGAAGCAATTTAGACACATCTTGTGTCTAGCAACCCATTTCTGTCTTTCGGGCACTGTCATTGCCAAGAACTGTTTGCAGTAATATAGGGGGTGGTCACCTTTGCACATGTGACATCTACGGATCGTGGTGGAAGCAGTCGTTGCTGACGGTTTGCTCTTCTGAATCCCATTGACAGCTTCTAATGATTCGAAACGACTCCTCAAACATTTCATGAAATGATCCATCGTTTGGAGTTCTTTCGAATCTACAATCGACTGCTCATACAACACATGAGTAGTCTTGTCCATCCTCTTTGTTAGGATGTGGATTAAGAGTGGATCCCATTCCTTTGGCCTTACTCCAAGACCCTCCAATGCCAATAACGATTCATGAAGACTATCATGAAAGTCCTTCACTGATCTGCTATCGCCAGACATGTTGGGCAGGTTTAGCATTCTCTCAAGTATAGTTGACACTTGAGCTCTCTTGTTATTGTACCTGTCTTGGAGTGTCTTCCAGGCAATGTCGTAATTCGCCTCGGTCAACTCGAGGTGCCTTATGAGTTTCTCGGCTTCCCCAGTCACGTTGGCCTTGAGATACCACATTTTTTGCACTTGTGGCAAGGCTTGCTCGTTGATCATTTTCCCAAAAATGTCAGCAAACGTCTGCCACTTCGAATAATCCCCATTAAATTGAGGGATTGTAATTTTTGGCAGATTAACTTGATTTGCCAAGTTTCCGCCTGATCTCTGCTGAGACGACGAATGATCGACCTGTGTTAGCGTCGATATTTTTTCTTTGAACTTTAACGTCTCTTCCTCTAAGAGAACGTAGGCTGATGCATCGTACCCCACCAACGTTGGGTCATCAAAGTCCTCGAACATTTTGAAGTGGATATCTTCCACGTGTGTCCACAGTTTTTCAATTGCAGCCACTGTCTGACAGGGAGCAGCTTGGCCTGAATTGCCCCTTATTAACGTTTGTATGGACTGCATTAGAGCCCTCTGACGTCTCACTAATGCAGTCACGCTGCTGGTTGCAGTAAACTGGCCTGATTGTTTTTGCACCCCCTCCCTTGTTGCGGGAAGCGGTTTCTGAGGCATTTGTTCTTTGCCCCTTTTGATGTCTGCCTCGATGTTGTCGATTGCAGCTCTGTACTCTTCACCAATGACTTGGTATTCGTTATTGGTGATATGGAGATGTGACTCTGCCGCAGGATCTGCACGAATTTTGTTTTCATTGCGATCGATCTCTGCCCAGAGTGCTTCCATTTCCTTGAGCTTTTTGCTGTAGAACTCCACCGTTCTTCTTTCCAATGGAGCCTTTTTTACGTTCGCAATTGCCTTCCTCAACTCGGCAATTGCTGCTTGTTGTTGCTCGATTACTGTAGCTAGATCCATACTGTATCCGCCTTACGGTGATTAGCTATCAGTTGATTCAGATCCTTGATGTAGGTACTGGCTTCTTCTCCAGATGTTTCTGGCTCTTAGATGGTGCTACTAGTTGTACGTAACTAGCTCCTTTCACAAATAAATATTTCAAATTCCTTACCACTGGTGGGGGGAAATTCGAAATTTATGAGTGAATCAAGTAATCCTTGTCAGGATCACGTCGGGGTCACCAAAAAATGTTTATTAATATTAATTAAAGCAGATATACACAACACTTGAATTGTGTAACCTTGGTATGTTTACAATTTCTTGTAATCTACCAAGAAAATTTATTTTTGCTTTCTATTTATACATTTTTGAATTCATTAAAACTAGCATTTAAAGTTAACTAAGCAATAAATTACTTCAGCCAATAACCCATGCAATGTGAAACCAATCGAGGTGTTTCTTTATTTAGGCTATTGGCCTGCATAAGGCAAACAATAATTATATAGGTCAGTTATATGCTGACATAGAATAAAATAATAATAAAAACAAAATTAAAAATGTGTTAGTAAAATATGTTCTTTTGAACAAATATTATGCACATTTCTGTTTTTTTCCGACTTTTCGGTCTCAATTCCGAAGAAAAGGTCTTATGAAGTTCTGCACTTTTTTCATTAATTGTAATTTTTTCCCCGACTGCATAACAATAACTACGCATTTTTTGAATCCACAATGTATAAGTACAAAAAACCTGTCAAAGAGCAAGAGCGTGAAACGCACTCCAACGCTACAGCAAGAAAAAATACTACAGACAAATTGCTCAAAAGTCGGACTACGTCGGTCAGACGCGTCGGAAAAAACTGCAGACTTTGAGCAGACGTATCAAACTTCCGACATTTGGTTCGCTGGGTTGATAGTTATTGAGTAGTTGCCAGTGAAATATATAAATTCATGTGCATAATTTTAGGCGGGTACTAATTGAAAAAATGGCTAAACTGTCTAATAAAAATCTATTGAGCAGCGATTTAGCGATGGCTGGGAAGAGAAAAAATATGGTGGGAATTGTATTTCAACAGTTAGTTAAAGTTAATAAAAAGTTACAGAAATTGCCTACAGTCAAGATAAGATATTTAAATATTGCATATGTGCCCTATTGAAGCGAAGGTACGATGATTCCCGAAACCTCGCTTTATTTATAGTTTCGTTGTAAATTGAAGTACTACTGACCTCCCAAATGCCGCATTAAGAGTTCATAGTAAACCAGTAGATAGAGCGTTTTTGTTCTTATGCGAAAATTTATAGGCTGCGCAATAAATTATGTGTGAAGTTGTATATTTTAGATCAAAAAACATTTGATACCTCCATCATCTTCAAAATTTCTAACCACATGCTGATAAGGATGATAAAAAACACTAAGTTCCACACTCTCACACAGTGTTGCTTCGAACAATTTAACGTATAAAAAATATTTTCGAGATCAATAATGCTCTATTAAAAGCTTGGCATGTGCTGGATACGTTTAGGAATTAGTCTCGCATAAATAAACGTAAAACGACTTCGGACAAAAAATTTAATTTTTCAAGTTCTCAAAAAGTTGGAATTTCACCTTACCCTAAGAACATAAATTATTTGTTATTATTTGATTATTTGTTTTTTATGCCCACCCACTAGAGTAGAAACTAATTAAGATAGGAAGTTAAAATTTTGGGCAGAGCAGATTTTTACCCGCAGGCAGGTATATGGTCCACATATAACGGTACCCCTTCTATATTCGGGATTTTGTCACATTTTCGTATGGATTTGTCTGGGATCTGATATATGAAGTTCAAAAACTTTTGTAAATAGACCTACGATTGCATATAGTATCCATATAAAATTACCCCCAGATATTCGGTATTTTCATGTTTTTTATGGAATTGTCTTTCCCGAAAATTGTCTATATAGGTCCACGTATTACCTCATCTCTATATAATGCTATTTCGAGCAATTTAGCTGACACTCTAATTTTTCAAACAGGAGTAACACGGGAGCGCTTTCACGAAAAAAAGGGTGAAGAGTCATATAAAATATAAAACACCATATGAAACTTCGAGCAATTCCGCTAGCGAGCAACTCCCGAGTAAGAAAGAGAAAATCTGGGGCTTCCTTAAAATCTAGGTCTAGGAGTCTATTAATAGAAACCCTTTAAAACTGTTGGGTGCCACATATGATAGTTTTAGTAATTAGGTATTACCCTACAACATTTTAAGTTAAGGTACATTTAGCGTCACTGATAGTCGTACTACTAGTTTCAAGTTAGTGAGGGGTACCATCATGGTACCATTTTGAATATTTTATTCCTATTTCTCAACGGAATGGTTTCAGGTTCGGCATTTTAGTTTTGTAGTGGATAATATTTTATTTATTTTGTGGATATTTTCAACTGAACTATTTGAGATTGGGTAGTTTATGATTTTTGTCATAATTCCCAAAAGATTTTTTTTTTTGGAATGACACACATAAAGTTAGTAATGAAAACTAACCCCTCAAAAAGAAAATGAAAAGTAAACTTTTTACAAAGCCACCCTACGAGGATACCTGCCTTTATAGGGATATTTCTGTATACACATATATATATATATATGTATATTTTTTTTTTTTTTTTTTTTTTTGAATTTGTTTCAAAATTTATTATATGAACATCATAATGGGTATACACTCTTCTGGCGAAAATTGTGTATATGCGTTCATGGTACTATATTCTATATTATGAGACATTTTACAAACAGTATTGAGTATGGTTTATATAAAGTCGGCCAGTAAGCCCAGCTAAAAACTAAGGAGGTTATCAAAAAGCATAACTGTGATTTGAATGCACTAAGTAAAATAGTATCAGTGGGTTTTACCGACGGATGTATACCCCCCGCCTTTAGTTATAATTCCGAAGCACTTTGCCATTATTGACCTATTGGTATTTGATATATATATTACAACGTGCCAGATTACATCCTATACGTTATATGAAATATGTGAAAATTTTTGAAAAAATGTGTAAGGTAACAGATCTAGCGGACCCAAGAATTGCATTTTCATACTTTATCTAATATAGATAAAACCAGTAAAGAAAGCCTTAAAGTCGGGCGGGGCCGACTTTATGATACCCTACTCCACTTTGATAATGTAGTAGATCTCCACATAACAATTAAAAGTTTTTATGGGAGAATTCAATCATACACGCTATGATTATAATTATAATTTAAAGTTCAAAGGACTAAATATCCCGAAGCATTTGTATATTTTAAATTCGGAATTGTATTGCCCATTTGGTGCACAATTAATTCGATATCAGATAAAGATATATATGGGAGCTATATCCAAATCTGAACCGATCTCGATAAAATTTGGCAAAGATATTTCTGAGCTGTATTTGATATATTTCCCTGAATATCGTTGTTACGGAGCGCATATTACGCTTGTGGGTAACAAATATAACAAATCGGATGAACCATATATATGGGAGCCATAGCTATATCTGAACCGATCTTCACCAAATTTGACATACTAGCTTTGACATACTAGCTTTGACATTACATTTGACATACTACTACGGTCTTATTAGACGTTTTATGCACAATAAAATGTAAAACGGACGAAGTTATATATGGGAGCTATATCCAAATCTGAACCGATCTCGATAAAATTTAGCAAATATATTTCTGAGCTGTATTTGAAAAATTTCCCCAAATATTGTTGTTACAGAGTGCACACTACGGCTGCGGAAGACAAAAATAACAAATCGGATGAACAATACATATGTGAGCTATAGCTATATCTAAACCGATTTCGATCAAATTTGGCATACTTATTTTCAGGACTAATTTGGTTGTATTACATGCTATTCGGGCTGATATTACACGTTTGGTGCTCAATAAAAGGCAAATCGGACGAAGATATATATGGGAGCTATATCTAAATTTTGACCGATTATCTCCAATTTCAATAGGGTTCGTCCTTGGGCCAAACAAATGATTTGTGCAAAATTTCATCTGCATAGGGCAATAAATGCGGACTGTACTTTGTTTACAAAAATACATGAACAGACGGACGGACAGACAGACAGACGGACGGACATGCATAAATCGACTCAGAATGTGATTCTTTGCAGATCATCAAAAGGAACTATGGGCTTATCTCGTTTCCCTTAGGCTGTTACAAACAAATGCACAAAGACATAATTCCCTGACCACCTCGTGGTGTAGGGTATAAATATTGGTATATTTGAAGAAAATTGAAGAGTGCTGGATGCTTATATCGAGCATTTTGTTTTCCAAAAATTATGAACTCTATGTGGGGGAGGTACCAGAAGAAATCCGATCTGTACCATATTTTTAACAGATCTGGTGTTGATACGTTTTATGAGCTTCAAGCATACTCAAAATGTTGACCATTTGTGGAGGTGGTATCAGAAGGAGTGGTCCGATATATCCCATTTTCACACCAGACATTGGATTAATATTGTGATGTGTGTAATTTGAGGAGAACCGGATGCTTATTTCGGATTTTATGATCGTTTCGGTTATTCAAAACTTTGACCCTTCGTTAAGGAGGTACAAGAAGGAATGTTCAGATCTCTACCATATTACTTATGAAAATATTAAGATGTGTCAAGTCTGAATGGAATCGGATGTTAAAGTCGTGTTGCATGAGTTTCATAAATATTCAAAACCTTGAGTTAATGAAAATATTGTGATCAGTGTCGAAAACTTCCAATCGAACACTTACATCACATTTTATAATAGTTATAATTATTCAAAATGTTTACCCTTTTTGTGGGAGAGGTATCTGATGGAGTGGACTGATATTGTCCATTTTCGCACCTGTCCTAGCACTAATGCAAGTATTAGGATATGTAAAGTTGGAGCAAAATCAGATTATCCCTTCTCTTTCTGTGCAGCAAAGTATTTTTTTAAATTTCGACCTTTTGTGTGGGAGTTACCAAAATGAGTGGACCAATAATACCCATCTCCGAACTCGATCTAAGTTTCACAATAATATTACGATGTGCAAAGTTTGGATCAAATCGAATACTCTCTTCGAGAGTTATCGCCATGCAGCCACAGAGACAGACAGACGGACGGACATCGCTAGATCGACTCCAAATGTTGTTTCGATGAGGCACGTTTTGCCCGTATCAAATGATATATACCTTCTGTAGCCATATGTCTGATGGTATAAAGAGCAGCAAAGTTCGCCAGGAAAATGTTAGCCTTCTATATCAATTCGTTCGAAGGATAGCGTGATTACAACAGACAGACAGACAGACGGACATCGCTAAATCGCCTTAGAATTTTACGCTGATTCAGAATATATACCCTGTATAGAGGGTATAAAAGGCCTGACACAAACTGTTAGATCGAAACTGCGAAATAGCGGGCACAAACTGAGAGAATTCATATATCCCATGTAGTTTGTGACTCAATTATTTATTCCACCTTGTAGTTTCAGTTTCATGCCACTTTAGCAATGATTCCGACCACTGTGCAGCGTCATTTCCCATCCCTCCAATGATAAGCCGTATCAAAATAAATGGTAAACATTTTTGACTGTTTTATTCTGCAATAATAAATTCTAGATACATACAGATACATATAGATATAAATATTGGTGTGTTCAAATAATTTGCAATATACGTGGCTCGTATTGGGTGTGGTGAAAATATGTTAGCAAGATGCTCCACTTCAGTTTATCTTACTTCCGCTTTAAGCACTTGGCATGGCGGCGGTAGCAGCAGCAGCTCTGGCATTGGCTTCATTTTTGATGACTTTCAATTGATTTTTATACAATTTCATTTGCAGGGCAGAGCATTGTATTTGCATCCATGGGAGGGTGGGTGTGGCAGCGCCAGTGCCGGTACCGGTGGTAGCCTCAGGGGCATTACATTTATTCAAACCCTGCTCAGCACTGGTCATAATGTCCAAAACACGTTGTCTCAAATCCTGGGGCAAATCGGGTCTAATCAATAGTTTGCCAGCCTCTTTTTGTAGAATCATGGTCTGGTAGAATTGGCCGGGTGAGACGCCAGCAAATGCTTGCTGGCCGGGGAAACCCGGATAGAAACCCATGGGTGCTTGGGCCTGGAAAATAAGAATTTAATGTTATGTTTAACAAAATTTTGAAAAATTGCTCTTACCTGAGAGTAGGCCACAGCACAGATCACGAAGACAGCCAAAAAGAATTTCATTTTGATTTAATTGTTAAAATTGAAGCAACCCGTCGTTTGGAAAATTGTGAGATTCGTTTGCAAAGTTCCTCGAGTGAATAATGCTAATACACCCCATCGCTATTGCTTTTATAGATGACGGGCCCAATCCATGAGTCCAAGCATTCATTCATGTCATCCAGCCAGCCAGCTACCGTTTTGCTCTCAAAGACAATCATAGATTGGCGGTAGGCAGATAACATACATACATAGATCTTATCTGGCGCTACCCGAGGCTGATGATTTTCTATATGTTTGTTGTGAATTTTTTTTTTTTTTTTTTGGTTTTGTTGTCGTGCTCCACTCGCCGTCCGCCTGTCAGAATCTTCTGTGTCAGAATGTAATTTTTATTATATTGTTTTTTTTAAATATCTTCTGCAGCAGTCCATATTATCTCGAAAATAACATGAACTGTTTTCTTACAGATAATTTACGATTTCCTGCATCAGCCATATATTGTGCTTTGCAATGACTAATTGAACGGAAATTTTGAATATTTATCTAAGATTTTTCTTTGAATTAGAAACTATATATAGATAAATAAATATAGAGTTATTTATTGCCCTACATTAGCTAGCAGACAGTTTGCCTTCTAGATTTGGATGATGAAATAATGATGGAGATAACGGACATAATTTTTTTTTTTGAAAATTTCAACCATTTGTGGTAGAGGTTGCAGAAGGACTGGAGCGATATTGCCTATATCCGAAATCGATCTAAGTTTGAAAATAATATTACAATGTTCCAAGTTTGGGCCAAATTGAGAGTTATCGGCCAAATCAAATGATACCCTGAGGGTATAATGATTAATGGAGATAAGGCACATAAAATCGCTACATATTTTAGAAATACATTCCAAATACCACGCGACATATATATTTGAATTTGGGCCAAATGTACGCCCCTGTATTCACTTAAAAATGGTAGGAGCTCGAATTAAAATATAGAAATTGAAGTCCAAAGAAGTTAAAAAGTATCAGACGGTTTAGCCGACAGATGTATACCCTCAGGCAATGTTCGATCAATAAAATATATTTCGACTTCTGTTATGATTATTCAAACGATTGATCCACTATGGAGTAGGTTCCAAAGAAATGTGCCAATATTATCCATTTCGTTTCAGATCTAAATAAATATGATATAAATATTTCGATGTGTCAGGTTTGGACTATAATGGTTTGGTATTGTTAATTCGTTGCAAGAAAATAAAACATTTATATCCAATTTTATGCGAAATTATATTTGATTTCCTCACTCGTATTTATGGTTTCTCATCTATAGATGGAAACACCATCCAAGTTATTCCACAGTAATCCAACGGAATGACAACCAAGTACTAATATCAACCAAGTACAATATCAAACATAAATACAAACAAACGAATGCATGTAAATTGCGAAGAGATCAGTAGTTATAAATACGAGTGAGTGAAAAGAAGATCAATCCAACGAGTGCTTATTTCATAAATGGTTACATGGCAACCACGTCCATCAGTCAAACACAAATACAAACAAATGAATACATGTAAATTGCGAAGCTATAAATACGAGTGAGTGAAAAACAAGTAAAAAAGCTGTAAGTTCGGCCGGGCCGAACTTTGAATACCCTCCACCATTTGGAACGAATTTGGCAAAAAAATCCGTTAAAACTTCTGTTAAATTCTTAAAAATATCGAATGTAGCTATTATATTAGGGTCTATACGACGACATGAACCTGCGTAGGTAACATAAGCCATTACAATATTCAAATACGAAACTTAAAAAAAATCGGTTATAATGTCGATAAAATCAAAATACCGAATATAGGAAGGTACCCTTATATGGTTGCTATGCGAAGACGTGGACCTAAACAGACGATTTTCTGTCTTAGGCTGTAGTATCCCTTACGAACATCAAATACCAAATTTGAAACAATTCCGGCGAATAAATTCGATAAAATCATCAAAATGCCGAATAGCGGGGGGTACCGTTATATGGGGGCTTTACGGATAGGTGAACCTGCACAGACAATTTTCTGTCTTAGGCTGTAGTATCCATTATGAACTTCAAATACCAAATTTGAAACAATTTCGGTGAAGAAATTCGCTAAATTCATCAAAATCCCGAATATCGGGAGGTACAGGTATATGGGAGCTATACAAAGACATGGACCTGCGCAGACAATTTTCTGTCTTAGGCTGCAGTATCCATTACGAACTTCAAATACCAAATTTGAAACATAACCAGTGAAAAATGTCGCTAAAATCATCAAAATACCGAATATCGGGAGGTACAGTTATATGGGGGCTATATGAAGACGTGGGCCTACATGACCTATTCACGAACTTAACCTGCCTACTAGAAAAATAAAAACGTGTGCAAAATTGTAGCCTTCTATCTCAATTCGTTCGAAAGCGTGATTACAACAGACATACAGACGGACAGACAGACATCGCTAAATCGGTTTAGTATTTTACGCTGATCAAGACATAGTGTTGTAGGGTATAAAAAGCAAACGCATAATTTTCACTTTTGGTATATAAATTTCGAATATAATTTTCATAAAAACTATTGCACCTAGATATATAGTTTATTCTGAGATTTATATTGAAATGTTGTGTAAAATATTTCCTCCTTTGGCATCTTTCGTCTAAAACGAAATTTTATGTTACTTTCAAGCGTCAACTCGAAAAAAGTCAAAGGAAAATTAGATCAAAAATATATGGGAATTTTTTGTTTTTGGGAACATTGATGCAAATATTTTTTTAATATACAGTCTTATCTTTGGTGAGGTGTACTTAACTTTGACCTTGAGAATTTTTTTGTCTTTGACGTCATCCTTCTAAAATTATGCATTATTGGAGACTTTTGCACAAACTCATAAAAAGTATATTTTTATACCCTCCACCATACATAGTATGGAGGGTATATTAAGTTCGTCATTCCGTTTGTAACTCATCGAAATAATAATTCTAGACCCAACAAAGTACATATTCTTGATCAGCCCATCCATATGTCCGTCTATTGCAATCACGTTACAGTCAAAACAAATTAAGATAGGAAGCTAAAATTATGCACAGATCTGAATTTTGTCTGAAGGCAAGTCAAGTTCGAAGATGGGCTATATCGGTCGACGATATCGTATAGCTCCCATATAACGGTACCCCCATATTCGGTATTTTGATGATTTTAGCCACATTTTTAAGGGAACTGTCTGAAATTCTACACATGGAGTTCCATGTGAGCACTTTACGCCCTGAAAGAGAACTCGCTATATAGGTCCGCCGGTATTCAGTATTTTGATGATTTTAGCAACACTTTTCAACGGAATTGTCTGAAATTCTACACAAGGAGCTCTTTGTGAGTACCTTATCCCCTGGAAGATAATTATCCACGACATCGTATACCCCCCTTTAAAGGGCACCCCCCATTTTCGGTGTTTTGATGATTTTAGCCACATTTTTCAACGGAGTTGTCTGTAATTCTACACAAGGAGTTCTTTGTGAGTACATTACCCCCATGCATAGATTTGTCTATATAGGTCTACAATATCGTATATCTGCCCATATATCGTCACCCTACGATATTCGGTATTTTTAAGGTTTTAACAAAATTTTTAATGGATTTTATTTATTTATTTATTTTTTTATTTTATTTTATTTATTTATTTATTTTTTTTTTTTGAAAATTTCCTAATTTGTCGCAAATGGTGAATGGTATCCAAAGTTCGGTCCGGCCGAACTTACTGCTTTTTTACTTGTTAAACCTAAAATTTGTTTCTAATACATATGAATTCCTAGCGTTTGGTTAAGGTTTAGACTTTCGACGTTTTGTGAGACCTATAGTAGAAATCTGTGACATATGTTTTTGGTTCGCTTGTTTGCTAAAAAGAGGGGGAACTTGCCACCTCCATTGGTTACGTGTCTTCTTTTTTAACTCTACTTTCATAATCTGCTGGATTTCAACTGTAATTATTTTTTGTGTCGCACAGTGTAATATAGCCACTTTTTCACCTACCAGCATCTTGGCATTTAATTCCTGTTCCTTAATTGTGGGAATAGTTTGGTTGAACAACGAAACTCATCCGCCAAAAATCCCTATCTATGCTAGGAGGCACTGTGCCCGTGATTGTGTCTTGGAAAACACTTTCCTTTACCCGAACATCAATATGTTTCGGTTGTTCTCTGAAGTGGTCCTTGCTACAAAGAGCTTTCCCATGTTATATGATGATATTGTAGCATCATCATAGACAAATAAAGGTATAGACTAAAAAGTTTTAAAATTTACCCCTTCCGGCAGATGTCACTCGAATTGGAAAACCATTTAATTATTTTTCTGCTAGTTAAGTTTTATATTTGGGTAATGTCAATGTAACGAAGTCGCTGTTTCGTCTTCATTTGGTAAATAATAATAATTCATAAAAATATTCAATATTTTGCCTTTTGAGAGAATTAAAGCACTTTTTTCAAAGATAACAGATGAAACAAAGTTTTAGTCTATACCATAGACAAATAAAGGTATAGACTAAAAAGTTTTAAATTTTTCCCTTCCGGCAGATGTCACTATTATTGATCTTGGGCCAACCAAGTCACTCAGGGCTAGTGAAGTCACTCGACTTCGAAAACAATTTATTAATTTTTCTGCTATTTAAGTTCTATATTTTTATATTTCACGACATATTTGGATAATATAAAAGTAAACAAAGTCGATGTTTCGTTTTTAATTGATAAATAATAAAGAATCATAGAAATGTTTAATATTTTGTATTTTGAGAGAATTGAGTGAGTCTACTGAACCTCTCTCACAGCATGAACGACATCTATTGAAGCACTTTTTTCAGAGATACCAGATGAGACAACTTTTTAGTCTATACCTAATTTGTCTATGTCTATACCATTATTTATTTATTTTAGGGCGAAATCTACCTGTCAATGATACTATCTATATTTACTGCCATCTAACGACGAATAGTAATATTACGGGCAAAAGATTACCATGACAACACTGTTTTCGTACAAGTGGCAACATTGAATTCCAACTGTTGAATTTATGAACACTTTCGAATCAGAAAAATACCCTTGCAAAAAAGGTATATTAAAAAGCAAACGATTAGTTTTCCAATTTATTTATTTACAAAAATATTAAATGAATTACGATTTATTTTATTTAACCCCCTTAAATAATCACATGTTTGGAGAACAATTTTTTATGAATGAACACAACGAGAATCCTTCTCTCCACCCACCCACTCTATCTGACGAAATTCCTGTACACCAAGCAACCTACATTTAAGCCCCACGACTACGTAATATTTATATATACACACAAAAAAAATTAACTTTGTACCTACATACATATATTTTTACACATAAAATGACGACATTCATGCGTAACGAGTTACGGATTTATCTCTCATTTACGATGTTGGGTCTTAAAACGTTTTTTCTTTTCTCTGCCAAAAACAACAACTGATGGACATCCCCTTCCATTCATGGCATGGCGTCAGCATGTCTGGCTCTATAGTTTTATTAAAACGAAATTCTCTTTGCTTCGATTTGTTTTTATTACTCATTATTTGAAATTTTCTTTTCGTGAACATTGCAAAAAAAAAAAAAAAACATTGGCGAAGGAAAATCATCCCCAAACAGGCGCAATACTGTAGTAGCCTTCAACTTGACATTTTATTTTTCTCAGTGCTCAAAGAGATAGAGCGAGAGAGAGATTCTAGTGTTTACCGGTTAACCACGTAGTGATTACTTCGTCGTAAAAAGCAAAGTCAATGAATTTAATGCCGGCGTCGTTATTCCAATGGCAAATACAGTTATATTTTGTTGAGAATGACCTATTTTAATTATTTCAATTATATATGAACTAATTTACTTTTACATTAATAATTTTTTTTATAATGGTAAACGTAGACGAAGAAGAAGCTATTTACATCAAGTTCTTCAAAAAAGGATTTTTGATTTCAATACCTGACATCTAGCTTAATGTAAGTGTCATACAATCAGTCGGCGAATATCAATAACACAGTTTTTACCGACCAGAGATATATAGGCGTATTTCAGAATCAGAATATTGCAACATATTCCCATACCGCTACATATCATTAAAAAATTAATAATAAAATTTCGAAAAGTTCTCCGAACTGCTTTCTTCGACAAGGAATCCTCTACTTGAATTTGTTCTTAATTATAATATAGTAATAATATAATTCAATTGTACTTAATTATTAATTATTTTTATTTTATTAATTGTTTATTAATAAATTTAAGATCGAAATCTCCTTTTCTTGGTTTAATATTTTTTTTTTATTTCCTTGATTTTTAAAATAAACCAACAATTGACCACTACACAGGCAGGCGGCTACTATAATCCAACATCAATGACGGCGTCTAATTACGCATCAATTTTGTTCAACCGGCCTTGCTCTCTTCCGAGATTCTCATCGGAGATAGAATTGCTCGAGAAAAATTAAATTGTGTAAAACGTTCGGTGAGAGTAAACCAAACTTGCGAAAAAAGTAGAACACACACAAAAAACGGGAAGAAAAAACAATTAGCAATAAACGCCTAACAATAAATTCTGAAATAATCGTCAAAAAATCTGCACAATAACTAAATTATAAGAGATAGAGTGAAAATATTCCAATTCGAATGTCAATTTAGTCCAAAAATATAAAACGCGAAAAACGAAAGAAAGGCAAAAATTAAGCTGAAGGTGATTGATTTTTCCTCACTACCCGTTATCGTTGTCGTCGTCGTCGTTGCCATTGCCGTGCGTGTGTATATATCGTTCGTTGGTTACACTTGGTGCTGCTGGTGGTATTTGGAGAAAGCAATCAAGCAGAAGCAGCAGAGGAGAAGAAGAAAATACAGGCAGCAGTCAGCCAGTCCGCTGTCGTCGTGGTAGTAATAAAACAAAAAGTCCATTAAGTCGTGTTTAAAACGACCCCTTCCCCATTGATAAGATTTTCGAGAAGACAACAACACCAGCCTAAAAATGGCCTTTGCAGGATTCAAGAAACAAATTAACAAAGCCAATCAGTATGTGACGGAAAAAATGGGTGGTGCCGAGGGCACCAAACTCGATTTGGATTTCATGGAAATGGAACGCAAAACAGACGTAACCGTCGAACTGGTCGAGGAACTGCAGGTGAAAACCAAAGAATTCCTACAACCAAATCCCACGGCCAGAGCCAAGATGGCAGCCGTCAAGGGCATCTCGAAATTGTCTGGACAGGCAAAATCGAATACGTATCCTCAGCCCGAAGGCCTTTTGGCTGATTGTATGTTGACTTATGGCAAAAAGTTAGGCGAAGACAATAGCGTTTTTGCGCAGGCGCTAGTTGAGTTTGGCGAAGCGCTGAGGCAAATGGCCGATGTGAAATATTCTCTGGATGACAATATCAAACAAAACTTCCTGGAACCACTGCATCACATGCAAATGAAGGATTTGAAAGAGGTTATGCATCATCGAAAGAAGCTGCAGGGACGGCGACTTGACTTCGATTGCAAACGTCGCCGACAGGCCAAAGACGATGAAATACGTAGTTCCGAGGAAAAGTTTGCCGAATCGTTGCACCTTGCCCAAATGGGTATGTTCAACTTGCTCGAGAATGACACCGAGCAAGTATCGCAACTGGTAACTTTCGCCGAGGCTTTGTACGAATTTCACTCTCAGTGCGCTGATATTTTGCGCGGTCTGCAGGAAACGTTGCAAGAGAAACGGGAAGAAGCCGAATCGCGTCCTAAACCGGAATTTGTGCCCAAAACTCTACTCGATTTGAACTTGGACGGAACGGGCAATGACACGGAGAGCTCGGGCACACCAGCCCACCATAGGGCGGCTGGTGCATCTCCGCTGCCATCGCCTATGCGTTCACCGGCAAAATCGATGGCCACAACACCGTCGCGACAACAGATGCAGCCCTATTGCCAGGCGTTGTACGATTTCGATCCTCAAAATCCCGGCGAGTTGGGCTTTAAAGAACATGAAATTATTACGCTTCTGAGTCGCGTCGACGAAAATTGGTTTGAGGGCTCAATCAACGGTCGCACTGGCTACTTTCCACAATCGTATGTGCAGGTGGTTGTGCCACTGCCAAATGGTAATTAAATAGCAAACACAAACAAACACACAAGGATTATGAATGATGATGATGCTACAACTAACTAATGATGATGATGATAATAATGATGTGAAAAAATGACCCAACCAACAACTGACATCCAAGCCAAACAACACCAGGAAGGAGGCTGTTTCTCTCGATAATGATTATTGCGATATTGATGATGATAATGATGCTAACAATGTTGATTATGCATATTATATAGCTTCAATGATTATGACATGCTGCAGAAGAAAATATATAGATACATATATACATATATTGGAAAAGTAAGTTTTATATAAGACCATCTTATATTGTATTATGTATTTTAGTTGAGAGGCTGGGGAAGAACTCTAAAGTAATGGATAAATTAATGAATTTTTTCAGTGTCTATGGAACAGCATATATTTAAAGAAAACAAGCAACAACAAAAAGAATTGGCAAACAATAACTAATTTATAATGAAAGCAAAAACCAAAAAAAAGCAAAAGAGAAATTAATTAAACTTAAATTATTGCAAGAAAAACATCTTTAATTACAATTAAATTTTACAATTTAAATGTTAATTATAAAACAAAAAACAATTTATGAAAAAAAAACCAACTGAAAATTCGAGATAAATTAAAAGATAACAAAAGAGATACAATTTTAACGAGAAACATTTAACATCAACATTTAGTCAAACATTTTTAAAATGATAAAAAAACAATGCTTCAATTTTTTGGAAAAAAAAAAAAAAAACTTAACGACATTTGAAAAATATAGTTTTTAGTTTTTCAATTTAGTTTTGGTTGGTATTTTTATAGTTTAAATTAAATTTTTCTTTTTTTCTTTTAAAATTATTCCTATTTTGCGGATCAGACATATTAAACGTCATAAATGACAAACCCATTTTGCAGGCCCTTTCTCTCACAAGTTCAAGTTTTCATCCACAGAAAATAGATACCTATTAAATATGAAATTCGTTCAATTCCCTTAAATGGTTTTTACAATTTATTGCTTACGCTGATTTCGACACAAACTGATCTATTTTTATTGCCATTTTTTTGTACACAAATCTTATCGCTGTGATTATCACTTGATACTTTTTATCAGCTACATGTTTACATTCCAGAAACATATTAGCGGTTATTATCAGTTTGTCCAGTAGAATAATTGCAAAAATGTGTTTGGTATATTTTACCCGAAACCCAACCATTTTCCAAATTTATGCCTAAATTTTCGGCCGTTTAGACATTTAAGAAATTAGGCAATCGAGACACTATCTTTCTTTGCCGCTAACGAAGCATACGAGATGGACTTTTGCACTGTCTGTGTCGTCACCATTTTCTTCACCTTGGGTTGCTGTTCCTCAGTTGACCGTATTTTCTTCACAGCCACTGGCTGAGAAGGGGACTTGGTCACCTTCGATGCTGCTACCTTCAGTTAGATTGGCAACTCAGCAGAAAAGATAACCTTATGTCCGCTCACTATCGCTCTGCCCTGTCCACCTGTTTTTTCACCACGTTCTCCGATGTAGCGGGTTGTTTTGATGTATCAACTGATGGGTATAGCAGACTTCGGTTTCGATGGTTTAGCAGACTTCGATTTCCTCTTCTTCCTGGCGGCCTTTTTGTAGACTTAACCTTACCCTCCCTTGCTTTGGAGGTTGATATCTGTCACCTCAGGATCCCCTTTTGAAGGCTTCTTTGTTTCAGTCTCCTTCAACACCACCTTCCTAAGATGAGCAGGGGTTTCCCGCATTCGTCGGGAGGCCTCGTACTGTTCTGCATTCGCGGATTCTGTTTAGTGTTGTTTTAGGATATGTTCTCTTGAACTTCCTAACGAACTTCATCCTGATAAACTGCAGTTCGTTATTAGTACAATTCCCTTTTCCATGGCCATCCCTTCGGATGTACTAATTTGCTTAATCCAACCCCTTTCAAATTTCGAAAATTCGACCACCTTCACAGACTGTAGCTAAAGATCGCCAGAAGTATGTTAAGTTAGTTTGGCAGGCAATTAAGTAGATGCGGAGTTTTATGCCGGGCTTTACCACACGCCGGTCAACTTTTCATCAATTTACGCCCAATGCACCATCCTGAACGTAGTTGGCCGAGAACTACCCTGGTTTCTCTAGGCAGATGACGTGCTTCAGCTGCAATGTATGGGAGGTTGTTGTGGCAACTCCTACTGCCATGTCCTTCAGATTCTTCTCAAACTGATTTTGCTTCTAAGACCTAATTGAAGAAGAACACAACCTGCATAGGTTGTTTCCATGGGGAGTGAGATGAATAGGTTTGGCTGGGCTGTGAAAGAGGTGTAACGTGTCAAGGTGGCCTGTGCCACAAATTGCGGCGGCTGCACCATTCGGATCTTAATTGTGCTTAAACTACTAGGATTTGTCGGGGCAGGTATCAAAAGAACACGGGCATGTATTTGCTGGATTCGAATCAATCCGGGGCATAGAACCGGCCGTCGCGAGATTGTGGTTTGGAGTCATTGTTGTCGGTTCGCTTACCTTAGTGGGCTGTAACCAAAGATGGATGGGGTGGATCCAAGAACTATCCAGATCCAGATAGGCTTCTTTATCTAAACTACTAGGATTTGTCGGGGCAGGTATCAAAAGAACACGGGCATGTATTTGCTGGATTCGAATCAATCCGGGGCATAGAACCGGCCGTCGCGAGATTGTGGTTGGGAGTCATTGTTGTCGGTTCGCTTACCTTAGTGGGCTGTAACCAAAGATGGATGGGGTGGATCCAAGAACTATCCAGATCTAGATAGGCTTCTTTATCTAGAGTCTCTCTGTTATAAGGTTCTCCCTCTCTACATCATGTAGGCCTTTCCTGATACGCCTGTTAAGACTTTTTGTCACCCAATTTTGATTGGTATCCAATCTATTTGTACAATCTATATGTACCCATTCAAAGCAGGATCATACTCACACATTCTTGTGTCTAGACAGAAAACGGGGTTTCTAGTCCTTTTTTTCTGATTCCGTTATAGGATATTTATTATTTATTTATTTCAATTTATTTGTGTTTTGTTTTTATATCTAGGTTTTTACGCATTTGTTTACATTTGCAATTTGTTTAAATTGTTCTTTGATATAGTTGTTATATTCCAAAGTAGTGCCTGCAATAAAATATTTCAATTATATCAAAATGCAATTTAAACCGCCCCCAGAAAAGAAAAAAAACAGCCCTTATACGAATTTTTATTAAAAATCCCTAAAAACCTCTCAAACTATTACATTATATATTTATATATTTATTATAAAAATAAGAATTATACAATTTATATGTGTCTATTCCAATGACGATTCTGTTCTTAAAATTGCCACAAATCAAAAACAGATTACAAAAATTTATTTAATTTTTAACAACAAAACAAAAAAATCTACCCAACATACCTTACCAAATGAGATACAACAAATATAAAAAATATATTATTTTTCTATAATATTTAAATGTCCTCAAGAACCTCCTCCCCCACTTTATACAATATAACTACAATTTACTCAAAAAGGGATGATGTATCTATCTTTTTTAATGTTTACTATGTGTATTTTTGACCTCATTGTGTTTACTTTATAAGCAAGCAGTTATTTTTGTACAATCGACAAACAAATCTACAAAATTTAGAAAACACATTTAGTTACACATCATTAATTTATTTATTTTTTGTTGTTGTACATACATATATTTTATATATAAGTGGGCACATCTTTGTTTATGATAAACACCTTAAAGAGTATGGACATTTTTATTTTTTTGTTTTTGCTTCGTTTGATATTTTGCCAATTTTTCAAATCAATTTTATGCTGACTAAGTGTGCATCATCAACGTCATTATTGTCACCATAAATTTGCCATATATTCTATGGCTAATTTACACAGGGCAACAAAATGGAAAGCAATTAATTTTCACGGGCAATGCAATCTGCAATTAAAATTGTATTGCTTGCACGATTGTCTAAAAACCTAGTTCAAATAAAAAGGCCTACTGTATAAGATCGGACAACAGTTTGTCAATAAACTTAGTGGCTTTGGCTCTATTGTGATTTGTCTTTCTTTAATTTTCAAATCACAATTTTGTGTTTTAACAGCAAACTTAGTAAGGTTTGTTGGTCGACCTTATATGGGCCTTGACATAAAGTGAACCCATTGCGTATAAATTATTTTTGAAATCTAATGAATGTGCTTTTGACGTGTATCGAAGAAGCTTTAAAGATTATATCCCGTAGATTTTTCATATATGTAGACTGCCCAGTTTTATATAATTTTATTCCCAAAGATTTTGTCTACTGCCAACACAGAAGACGTTAAAGTTCGTGTTTTCTCCAATACAACATCGTTTTTCTTGTTCATCTAAGTTCCGTAGCACTGTGTTCTATTTAAAATAATTGTGTCGTTATGTTTTATATATTTAACAAGTTGGGACTTACTGTATCGCCTACATTTTATAAATAAATTTTAATTGTAGCATTAAAATATATTTATAGATATTGTTTTTGGTAGATTCCTTTGCCTATATATCTATATTTATAAATATTGTTTTTGGTACATTCCTTTACCTTTATACAAAAAAGTACAACATTTTGACAAACACACCCTCAAATGCCTATGATGTTTGCTTGAGAACTGCATATTCGTTTATTTTCTCCTTTTCTCGGAGGTTGCAGTTACCCACAATAATATTTTATATTGATTATCTTCCCTGGCTGGAGGAATGATAGAGAAATTGCAAAGAATGGGAGTACCATCCTCCATATTACATCCATGAGTATAAATTGTTACAACGTTAACGGGTTGGTATCGCAAATACAGTTATTAATTGCTCGAAATTCACATGTGCTGATATGTAGTTACCATTACCTCTCTTCTTTAATATTCTCTGATATTTCAGTTAGTAGTCGTAACAAATATAGAGATGGTATTGATTGGTTCAAGTATGTGCAGCTACACGGGAGACGACAACTTCTTCACCCGGAAGAATAAAGTTTTTGGCGATAGGAGAAATAAAGAAGCGAAAATTAGAAGAAAGAGTTTATAGAATGAAATGTAGTTAACAGGGTGGTCTGCCTAGCCAGTGGAATGCTTGTAGCAAACTTGTAAATGATAATGGGATCTGTGTCGTTAGAGCAAATCGTGGGTCGCAAAGTTTTTTTTTTCGAATCATTACCGACAGGATCGTCTTTCGATCTTCACATCTATCTATCCTTCTTTGCCGCCACCGAAGCATACGAAACGACGGCCTGATATACCGTCTGTGTAGTCACAATTTGCTTTGAGTTGCTCAGTTGACCGCAGTGGGTTTAGGGGCCCTCGAGGCTGCTTCCTTCGGCGAAATTAGCATCTCGCAAACAAGACGGTCTTATGCCGGCTCACTGTAGCGTTCTTTGTAGTTGACCTGACCTTTTCCGTTATAACGTGTTTTGTTAATGCATCAACAGATATAGCTTCGACTGAGCCGGTTTTAAGGCCTGCGGTTCATTTGTCTCTTTTTCCCTTGCTTTGGAGGTTTTTGTTACTTTTGCAGCAGTTCCTACTTCTGTGTCCGTTCTGTTTCTTGTCAACCGAGTTTTGCTTCTGAAGAACGCAACCTGTATAAGTTGGGTACGTAGCGATACCGGAGCATTGTTTGTCTGGGCAGTGAAGAGATATACATTGTGTGTCATGTGGGCCTGTGCCATATGCTGTCAATCCGTATCCAATACGAATTAACGTGGCTGCACCATCCGGATCCTAATTGTGACAAACCACTCGAGCTTGTCGGGGCAGTTCTCGATGGGAGGGGAATGATCTCTGAGTATGGTATTCAATTTACTTTCCTCCATGGCATCTGGGACCGCGTCAGAGTGAATAACAATTAGTCCTGCTTGATAGTAGATCACCAGACCTATCAAGCAGGGGCTCTCTCTTATTCCTCTGTACATCTCTCTCAAGATCATGTAAGCCTTTCCTTACCTTCGGGAATCCTGCTTATCGGAAGCTCTTTCGCGTTTTTGGTGTCTGGAGAACTCAATGACAACGCCGCTCTGTCCTGCTTCTACCTCAATTCCCTATGCTTTAACAACAACAATTCCACGGTAGATTGTTGGTATTTGCGGACAAATTAGTGTGGGGCCGCAGGTCGAATTTCTTTGGGGCCAATCCCTCCTCGTCAGACAGGGACCTTCTCAGAAGTCTACGGGCATACAGACTGCAAACACTGTAACACTGGCGGAAACGTAGTCGCATAACAACCAGCATTAGGGGTCTCTTTATTTGAGGCCAGCACAGAGGTTTGACTATTTTAGAGGCGGCCAGACATAGCCTTGTCACTCTAAGAATCATTGGCACTCTGGTGTTTAAGCCGAGATTTTTGCCCGCTGACTGACCACGACTGCTTATTCAAATTTCAGGAACCCAATATATCTACTGGGCTTTCAACTATCCACGTCCTGTGTACGCATCGGATAGCAACCAGCTATGCTTCCCGAAGTCAGAAGTATAGCCATACTTGCCCGGATCGGTAGCAGATTTTTTTTGTTTTCAATGAAAATGAACAGAGGCTTAAACAACAAAGTGTTTAACCTAATTTCACAGATGTCGATTTGGCTTTTTTCACTGAATCGGTATGTGTGATCTTCCAGAATGACTGGAAAAATACAATATTTAGAATATTTTATAAATTCCGTTCACAAATCTTTTTGCCATAATTGCAAAACATAGTCTTTTGGGACCTATTGATTTATAAGAAATTTTTATTTACCGGCCAGGTCTTACCCGAAATGATCAAGTTTGATATTTAAAACATTGTCTTTTCATGGAAGGTAAACATTGGAAAATTATCTGATTGGTCTGATTGGTGAGCTTAACAAATTTAATTTAGTACAACATATGTTCCATTTAAAAACACCTTTTGTCTTCTTTTCTGATTCTTTTATACTTTGAAGTTTTTTCTCTTTTAAACATAATTTATTTATAAAATCCCCTTAATGCAAATTTTTATATTAATTTATTTTCCACTATTTTTTATTTCTTTCATTTTCAGATTCCATCATTAGGCCCACTATTGCCATACACACCACATAGAAATTAGAAACAATATTGCTTATTTAAAATATATTTTTGTTTATTATTATTAATTTTTGTTACCAATCATAAAAGTAAAACTTTTTTAATTTGTAAGACATACCTAAGATATATACAAATATACATAGCTTATTAACCATACTATCACACGTCCACCCTTACCTGGTAACTGCTTGTTTACAAGGCAAAATATTGAATGTATGAATATTTTTTATAATAGAAACAATAAATAATAATAATAAAAAAAAATACAAATTAAATCAAAATTCTATGATCCTCCACAATTCTTCTGTATTCCAAATTCTCTATTTCTCTCTACCTTTATTATATTACTATAAATGTGTGTTGTTTATTTTGTTATTTATTATTATGTATTATTATTATAATTATATTAAATTATACAATATATGAAATTTTTAAGGCTAAACAATTTAAATTAAAAGAGAAAAACAAATTAATTATTAATAATAATCTAAAATTATATACATGTATATTTATTAATAAATAAAACAGAAAAACAAAAACAAACAATAAAAAATTATATTTATTATTATGATTAAAGAAAAACAATACAAACAAAAACAACAAACTCTTTAGTGAGTTTTTTTAGGTTAACCCAAATAGACAAATGACAAAATGGTCAATAAAAAAGGCTCCTAGGTAAACATGAAAATGATTATGAAGAAGAAAAAAACAACAACAACATATAACACCTAAAACAATACCTTATTTATTATAACTTATTGAAGAAAAGTAAAAGCAAAACGAAACATATAATTAACCAATAAAATATTAACAAGACACAATACCAATGTCTAATTCCTCTTCCTCCTCCTCCTCCTGCGCCTACTATCTTCCCCCCATCTCCCTAGAAAAACAACAACAACAACAATAATAATTCTGAAAACAAAAGTAAAAACCAAACTGTCTCATGTTGGAATATTAATTATACAACATTATTATATATTATACACCTATTAAACTACTTATATAATATCTATTGAAAACCAATTAAATAAATTAACAAACAAAAACAATAATATTTATAAAATAAAAAAAACCACAACAAGAACAACAAAACCGATAACCTAATGAAAAAGAACAACAACGTTTGGACTAATGTATGGAAAAACAAAGATATTATATTAACAGAGTTTCGCTAAGAAGGTATATCCTTAATCCTTATTAAGCCTATACAACAACAATAATAAAGAAAACAATATACTCCGCATAGAATTACTAACTACAACATGAATAACAAAATGCAAAAACAAAAAGACAAGAAGTAAAAGCAAACAAACAAAGAAAAAAACCACAAAACAAAAACAAATTGTGTATGATTTATGGTATAATGGAATAACGGTATTTTTTGGGATTTAAACCACAAATGAACTCAAAACAATAATAATTGTAATTTTCAAAAAAAAAAAAAAAAAAACAAATAAAGTAATAATAAAACAAAAAAACATAAGACAACTAAACACAGTTATATTTATTAAATAATATTAAAAATAAAACAAACAATTATTATTAAAACAATAGTTTTATTGTGATGCGTTTACATTACTAGAAAAAAACATAAATATAAACATGTGTACTTATATCTCACAGTTCAATGTTAAGGGAATAAAATTCCTTATTGCAGTTAGGTGGTAAATGCGGTTTAAATCGAAAAGAGAAGATTGGATGTTTTCCATCAGAAACAATTGAAAATAGGAGTAAAAGAGATGAGTAATGAATTGAACTTGAAGAATAACATTTCAAATTTATTAGCCAAAACTATGAAGAACACTTGTTTAATGGATGAGAAGCCCAATTTATAGCAACAGTGCTTGAACTAAAACATTTTTTATATTGGTCATTTCTGTTTTCAAGGGGTTCCCCTTGTACAATACTTTTCAAGGTAGCGCATAGTAATCCACCGTATAGAAGTTTTTATGGTAGTCCCCCGAAGTTACGGAAGTGGGCGGAAGAAAACAGCAACATCAGCAGAAATGGTTCTAAAAGTTTAAAAAATCGCTCTGGGTAAAGCCATTGAAATTCCAAAAAGTTCAAGAACTTACACCGCAACCGAAAGAAAATAGACTCAAAGGAGCTAAAGAGTTGCTTCACTGGGCCGAAAGTGGTGAACTTGCCGACCGATAAGAAAACATTCGTTGTCCAGCAGTTTGTAAACAAAATGATGATCGTGTTTACTTGCCAAAGAGGTCAGCTGAAAATGTGCACCTTCGGTTAGCCACCAGAACTCAAGCGCCGGCCATGGTGATGGTGTGGGCCGCCATAAGAGCCGATGGTTGCTCTACGCTCGTATTAATCGACCGTGAGTACGTAAATATTTTTGGCGCATACCTTGGACATTCCAACAGGACTCAGCACGCGTCACCCAAAAATACTTACAAAATGAGGTTCCTCTCTTCATTTCCAGCGCACAATGGCCACCAAAATTTCCGGATACCAATTCGTTGGACTATTGCGTCTATAGTATTTTGGAAAGCAAGGTTGGCACTAAAAAATACCAAAGTGTGGATCACCTCAAGCAAGTGCTTCGCCGAGAATAGGCCAAAATACCGCAGAGCAACATTCGGGCAGCGTGTGACAATTTCATTGGCCGTTTGTGAAGGTAATAATTCGTGCCAAAGGTGGCCAATTCGAGCAAATCTAAACTTATTCTAAAATTTTGATGCTATTTCCGACATTATGGCGTTAGACTTTGTTGCAGTTTTTTTATCTCACCCTGTATATTAGAATATCGCATACTCGGGCCCGCCCGACTGTAGACTGTGCTTTCTTGTTTGTATCAAGATTTACCTTGAGAGCATTATTTACAAATACAAATGTCTAATTATTCTAATTTCCAATTCCAGCAAAGTCGGGAATGACCCTGGCATACCTGGCCGAAGTTCCGTGGATAATTTCAACATTTGCTTTCTTTATTTTCTGTGAAGATCCATCAAAGCACAGTAGGAAACGTGTTTTCATGTTTTGTTACCATACTTGTCCTAACGATGAGTTCCATCAGGTCGGATACTTTGCTCGATGATTACATTACACAAGTCCAAATCAAACTCACATCTATATACCTTGAGAAGAAATGTAGGCGTTATAGTGTCTCTCAATGACCGCATTTCCTCCCGACTTTGTCTAATAAGTCACTGTTCTAATTGGGTAGAGCTCTTTTGGGGGGAGTGATAGGACTGATATGACCTAACCAAGCAAAAAAAAAAAAATCACTTTTTTTAGAATCCAAAAATACTTTCTCTCATTCTTTTAAAGCATTCCACATACAGTCATGAAAAAGTCATTCTTATTCAACCGATTTGAATCCAAGTCATTTAATTTATTAGAGGGAGCTTTTATAAACTTTTTTGGTACTAGTCTAAAACTTACCAACAAATTCCATTTTTATAATTTTTTCAAGGGAGTCCATTTTAGAAGCACTAAAATGTTCAAAGCTCCCTGAGATCTGAATACAATTGTAAGTGGGAACGAAGGACCTGCCAAAAAAATGAAAATAGAAGGATAACGTTAATTATGGTTCCATGTTGACTTATTTTGCAATTAATAAACACATTTACAAATACAGAATACTCGGTGTGTAAAGTGGATTATAAAATTCAAATTATTTATATTTAAAAACAACAATCAAAAGTAGAGAGATTTGTTAAGGATATCTCCACTAAAATAATATATAAAAATTAACTATTTATATATTAACCCATCCTAGGTAGGGTATACTTATATTACCAAATGTGTCGTCATTTAGCACAACAATTTACCCCGAACACAGTCAAGATTGTAACAGAAGATATGGATGGACGCCTTGGATGCCTTGGCAATTTCATTGGAAAAGGTAAGCATCTAACCTAATAGTCCATATTGATTTGGTTATTGTTTTTTTTTTCTCTTTTGTTTCCTTTTATCACAGATCGATATCGTAAATGTTGTATGTAGGTGTATAAAAATGTTCCATGTCTGGAGAAAAAGAATAACATAACACAAGAAGAATATTGCATCAGATAAGTTGACCTCAATCCTTTTTTTTTCTTCTTTCCTAAAAGCTACCACTTCCAGGCTGTTTGTTGTTCTTTATTAAAAACACGTGCTCTTTGGTGTTTAAACAACCCCCTATTTCACAATGTATATATATATACATGTGTATGTGAGTATATAAGGATATACATACGCATATACGTTTAATGGTAGTGTTTTATTAAGAAATGGCTGAAGGATTAAAAATATCCTATTAATAAAGTCCATATTATTGAAAAGGAATAAAACAAGTAAAATAGTATCAGTCGGCTTTATCGACAGATGTATACCCCCAGCCTTGAGTTATGATTATTCAATCGGTAGACCCTTAAAGGGGAATGTTCCGAAGCGGTTGGCCAATATTGACCAATTCGTATCTGACCTAGGTCTAATATAAATATTGAAACGTGCCGTATTTGGACTATATCGACTATTTCCTATACTTTATATGAGATATTTGCAAATTTTTGGATAATGTGGAAATATGCGGGAGGTAACAGTTATAGCGGACCGAAGTATTTGAACTTCATACTTCATCTTATAAAGATAAAAATATTGGTTTGTGCAAAATTTGAAGGAAACCGAACATTTATATCCCGTTTTATGCGAAATCATAAATTTCGATAAACCACATATCCCTATCAGATATTTGGTTAATAGAAATATTTAGATATAGCAAGTTGTAAAGAATCGCCAACTTGTTTCGCAAGTTATGACAGATATAAATATTGGAAATTGTGACCCCTTGTGGGTGAGGTACCAGAAGGGGTTGGCAGATATTGTGTTAGCAAAAATATTTGGATGTATAAAATTTGAAGAGAGTTGGATGTTTATTTCGCTTTCTTTGAGCGTTTTGTTTTTCAAAACGTGGGGCAGGTACCAGAAGAAATTGTTCGATCTCTTCCATCTTTATAGCACACCTTGTGTTGATGGAAATATTATTATAATGTACCAAATCTGAATTGAATCGGATGTAAATTTCTCGTTTTAGGAGCTTCATAAATATTCAAAATTTTGACCCTTTGTGGCGGAGGTACTAGAAGGAGTGGGCCGATATTATCCATCCTCACAACAGACCTTGGTTTAATAAAAATGCTTTGATGATTGTAATTTGAAGAGAACCGGAATCTTATTTTGGATTTTATGATCGTTTTGGTTATTCAAACTTTGGTCCTTTGTGGGGAGGCTTTAGAAGGAATGGTCCGATTTCAACCATCTTTATAACAGCTCTAGTGTTTATGAAAATATTGAGAAGTGCCAAATCTGAATGGAATCGGATATTAATTTCGTGTTTTATGAGCATCATGAATATTCAAAATTTTGACCCTTTGTGGCGGAGGTACTAGAAGGAGTGGGCCGATATTATCCATCATCACACCAGACCTTGGTTTAATAAAAATACTTTGATGTGTGTAATTTGAAGGGAACCGAATGCTTATTTCGGATTTAATGATCGTTGTGGTTATTCCAAACTTTGACCCTTTGTGGGGCAAGTATCAGAAGGAATGGTCCGATTTCTACCATCTCTAGAACAGATTTTGTGTTGATGGGAATATTGAGATGTACCAAGACTGAATGGAATCGGATGTTCATTTCGTGTTTTATGAGCTTCATGAATATTCAAAATTTTAACCCTTTGTGGGGGAGGTACCAGAATGAGTGGATGGATATATTCCATCTTCACGTCAGACCTTGGGTTAAAAAATATATTGTGATGTGTGTAATTTGAAAACAATCGGGCACTCACATCACATTTTATAAAAGTTATAGTTATTTAAAATTTTGACCCTCTGTGGGGCAGGTACTTAATAGAGTGGATCGATATTGTCCACTTTCGTCCACCTGACCTAGCACTGATGCAAATATTAGGATTTGCAAAGATGGAGCAAAATCGGATCAACCTTTCTCCTTCTGTGCAGTAAATTATGTTCTTTTAAAATGTTGACATTTTGTGGGGAGGTACCAGAAGAAGTGGACCGATATAATATTACGATGAACCAAGTTTGGATTAAATCGGATACTCTCTTCGAGAGTTATCGTGCGCCCCAGCCAGCCAGAGAGACAGACGGACGGACATCTCTAGATCGACTCCACTATCCTGAAACGGATTTGGTTCAAAGAGACCTGGGGTCTACAACCGTTTTTTCGATAAGACACGTTTTGGCCGTATCAAATTATATCTTGATAACAAGACAAATATACCTTTTTGGAATGGGCTATCCTTGATCCTGTCACAAATGTTTTCCCTTATTTTACATACCACCTCTACATTCGATTAGTTAATAATAGATTTTTATTTCATTTGTAATTTATTGGTTTCACATTTGGAATCAATAACAAATTTTAAAACTGTTCCCCACCGCTCCAATCCCTGTTACCATTGTCATGTGTTAAATAAGCATCCCTTTTTTCTTGCTGTGGTTCTGCGTAAAAAGCTGCACATACACACAATTTGATAGTGGATGCTATGGATACTTTTAGTGGGCGTCTTCATTCATCGTTTTGCTCCATTTCACAGTTAACTGAGCGAGCTACTGTACTCTCCCTCTCTCTTCCCATTGTCCATGGTGGTATCCATGCTTAGCGTAAAGATTCCTTGTTGACATTGAAACTGAATGAAATGAACGTGGTTGTTGTACATTGGATACATACAAACAAATATAAAAGCATATACCAACATACATATGAATCCACATGTAAGGCACCAAGTACAATATGTAATTTATTTACTAACATGTATATATGTAACCATGTTTGTATATGCTGACATAATTTCAAATCATGTTGCGTTGCTTGTTTTCAGTATCTTCTTTTGTTTAGCTTCGCATCATGACAGTTTCGAAAGTAATCATGACTAATTCCTATTTGTTTTATTTCCTCTCGCTCTCCTCATGCTCTCATCATCTGCGTTAGAAAAAAAGGATGAGCAACAGTAGGTACATACATACCATCACACATAAGTATGTATTTATAGAGAGTAAGTAATACTTTACCCAAGGTATTAGTTGGAGGCCATGATGTTGGAAATCAAGACGGATACATTTTCTGTAAAGCACATGACAGAAGGCCAATGCTTATGGAAACAAAACAAAAGAGAACTAAATCCTTGGTAATGACTTAGCTGACCTATTTAAATCATGTTCCAACGCGTAATTGAGTCTTTTATATAACACATAAATATGTGTGTATGTTATTTGTATGTCAGGGGATTTAAATGGAGATAGTTTTGTAACAGTCTGAGAAGATAGCATTTGAAATGCTACATCATTTCTGAAATGAAATGAAAGTCTAAAGTCTGGTTAGTCGCCGTGGCAATGTCTCCTGGGTTCATAACAAGATATTTAATTATTAACTGTTTCAAAATCAGGAGTAATCTTTAGTGATTTGACAGAGGTAGTTCCCGTTGCGAAATTTCGCAAAATAGTTTTAATGAATTTGAAATCGTTCTTGAGGGTTTAACAAAGTGATGCACATGAACAAAATCTCCAGGATGGTAATCTTTGATCCTTAGTCATATATCCACTTTTCCAAGTGTTAGGATGCTGTTTTCGATACATCTGTGGGGGTAACCATCCCACGTCTAACAGATGAATGATGTTTTTCAGAAGATTAATAGGCAAGGCAAGAATCTCATATATGATAGTACTTTTCAGTTACATATATATCCAACACGGCTTCATATCAGCTATGCTTAATCCTTCAGAAAAATTTTATTTTTTATTATACCCTCCACCATAATATATATTTGCCATTTCGTTTGTAACACCTCGAAATATTCATTATAGACCTCACAAAGTATATATATTCTTGATCAACATAAAATTCTATGTTGATATAGCGATGTCCGTCCGTCTGTTAAATCACTCCAGCTTCCGAACTAAATGAAGAAGGTTGATACAATTTTACTTTGTTGAAAGTAGTAGGTATTGAAAATAAGCCATGTAGGTCCACGTTTTGTTATAGCCCCTATAAAATGGCACCTTCCTATTTTAGGTATTCTCGCGATTTAAACGAAATTATTCCCCGGAATTATTTCAAATTTGGTATTTTAAGTTTGTAATGGATACTACAGCATAAGGCAAAAAATTGTTTGTTCAGGTCCACATCTTCGTATAGCCCCAATATAACGGTACCTTCCGATATTCGGTATTTTGATGATTTTAACGACATTATTCACCGGAAATGTTTCAAATGTTGTACAGCCTAAGTCAGAAAATTGTCCGTGCAGGTCTACGCCTTCGTAAAGGCCTCATATAATGGCACCTCCCGATATTTGGTATTTTGATGATTTTAGCTACATTATTTACCGATTTCATTCGATTCCGATTCACCGAATGTTGTAATGGCTTATGACAAAAGTCCACGTCGTCATATAGGCCTTAATATAACGGCTACATTCGGTATTTTTAAGATTTTGACTGAATTTTTAACGAATTTTATTTTTACCCCCTGGTAAACATTGACATAGTTCTCAACTAATAAGCAAACTTTGTTTTTATAATAACAAGAATAATGAAAGTTTTGCAACAGGATTTTATATTTTTAAAAATTGCCAAATTCGTTCCAAATTGTGGAGGGTATTCAATGTTCGGCCCGGCCGAACTTACAACTTTACACCCTACAACACAATGTGTTGTTGGTGGTGGGGTTAGGGTCGGAATAGAACCTTATTGTTTTTGATGATTATCGCAAAAATTGAGGGTTTGAAATGGAAAGAAATATTTCGGGTGGCAATTAAAAATCAATCGAAACAGAATTTTGCACGAGGAGAGAGTTTTTGGATCATATTTAGCGGAAAAAATGGATCACAACTTTAATGACAGGGGCCAATGCCCCGTTCAAAACCAAAGGCAACGTTTGTATGGCATTTAAAAAAAAATTGCGATATATTGTCGTGTTGTAGGGTATCAAGTGGTCGGCCCCGCAGGATTATAGCATTTGTTTACTTCTTCTAAACTAGAGTTATTTCCAAGTCATGTCTATCCTTACCTTATCCTTACTCAGCAGCTCCGATGTAGCGATGTAACTTCTTGATGTGGCGGAATAACCATACAACTATTTTCATTATATTTCTTGGAATAGTCTATAAAATATCCCAATGGACAATAGAATTGATGTGCCACTTACCTTCGAATTTTTATGGGTTCTACTTCTGCTTGTTGCCAAGATGCCTTCTTTTTCCATATATCGAACAAACTATTCTCGACTTTCAAGAGTTCATAAAATTTAAATCTTATTATTAATAACAAATATCAGCAAACAATATTCCAAATTTAATATTTGCTTGACAGGTAAATTACTATTGTGAATGAACGGGCAAGAGCCAATATGAACAAATGTAAATTGTCGATAACAACGTGAGTATATAATCGATAATGTCGTATGTTGTTCTCACAACTGCCGGTTTATGTCGATAGTGCCATTTTCTATCAATAGCCTTGTTTCTTTGTTTGAAAAAAACCAAAAATTAAGTTATGTATTTTTATACAATCTTCTTACCTTACAACGTTTCATCATTTTATTTTTTCTTTAATTTTTTATTTTTTCTACAATATTTGTTTGTAATAACAAACATTTTTAGCATTTTCGTCATGTCAGATTGTAAAGAAAACAATTGGCCCAGCATATGGCCAAGTTATCAGGTTCTTATGACATTTAAGGTTTGTATTGTGTCAAATATATCGTTACCTAATACAATTTTTATGCATGTGTAAATTATTGTATACATGAGTAGATAATAAAGTTTATACAACGGCCAATGCTAATAGGATACCGTTGCTCGTGCTCCTCCTCTATGAACCATTTTTCTTCTATTGTTTTGGAATACAGCATAGATTTAAATAAATCTGCTAGAATGCAAAAAAAAAAAAACTACGACGACCGTTTCCCCTAATGATAGCAGGTTTTGGAATAGATATATTTTTCGCCCAGAAAATTGATAAAAAGATCAAAGTATTGGTCAATAGGAAGCTGGAAATTCTGCCAATTTTCTTTATTCGGTGAAATTTGTTATTCTTTATTTTTTTCTGACCAAAATTTAATCGCTTTTTCCAATCTATTTTTTTTGTTGAGTGAAACGTTATGCGCTTTTTTTATGTCATTGATAAAACAACAATGGATTTTTTATCCTGAATGTTTATTCGGAATGTTTATTTTATATATATTTTCCTTGATGGGAAACGTATATTTCATACCTTTCATATTTTGAAATTCATATTGTGGCCCTATACCTTGTGCCGGTGTCGATAACACCATTTACGATCAGCTGTTTCGTTTGCGTCGATATAAATGTTCACCTTCGCAACTGTCAAAATCGCAATGACGTATGACGTTTGATTGTGGTCATTTTTTCTACCAGAGTTGTACGTGTCGTCGGGGTCGGTAGTGTTCTTATTTCCAACAATTTTTAAGACCAATCAGAATTATATTTTGCTAACTAGAAAATACCATACCCATCCCATTTGGCATAACTTTTGATTTATCAAAATTTTTCGTTTTATTTTTTCTCAAAGCATCAAAATTAGTTTTGTGAAAAACTTGATGTGCGCGAGCTGATGGTGCTGTGTGTGTAGAAAAAGAGGAAAAATCAGAAAAGCATAAAAAAGAAGTGACGGAATTTTTCCAAAAATAAGTTATCGTTCGGCTTTGCCAGCCTGCCGTGAATCATAAAACAAACAACTAAACAGCACTAAAGCACTAATATCAGTGTTTAATTTTGGGGCGGTACAAAAAAGTTCAGCGCTATCAGAAAAAAAAAAATCAAGTCAACGAAAAAATTTGAAAATTCTTGAGAAGTTATTTATTGTGTGTGTTCGGAAGCAAGGAAGATAAGAAGACAGATATTGCAAAATGTTTAGTTTTTTGAAACGTGAAAAGAACAACCAAGAGGTGGTGGAGAATGTCATTGGCGAGCTGAAGAAGATCTACAAAAGCAAATTGCTGCCCCTGGAGGAGCATTACCAGTTCCATGACTTCCACTCACCCAAACTGGAGGATCCTGATTTCGATGCCAAGCCCATGATTCTGTTGGTTGGCCAATACTCAACAGGTAAAACCACTTTCATTCGTTACTTGTTGGAACGTGATTTCCCTGGTATTCGCATTGGCCCCGAACCCACCACCGACCGCTTTATTGCTGTCATGCACGACGACAAGGAGGGTGTTATCCCCGGTAATGCCTTGGTAGTTGATCCCAAAAAACAATTCCGTCCCCTGAGCAAATACGGCAATGCCTTCCTCAATCGTTTCCAATGCTCATCGGTCAATTCGCCAGTATTGCAGGCCATTTCCATTGTTGATACCCCCGGTATTTTGTCGGGTGAGAAGCAACGCATTGACCGTGGCTACGATTTCACTGGTGTCTTGGAATGGTTTGCCGAACGTGTAGATCGTATTATTCTGTTGTTCGATGCCCACAAATTGGATATTTCCGATGAATTCCGCCGTTCCATTGAGGCTCTGAAGGGTCATGACGACAAGATTCGCATTATCCTCAACAAGGCCGATATGGTTGACCACCAACAGCTGATGCGTGTCTATGGTGCTCTTATGTGGTCTTTGGGCAAGGTATTGCAAACACCTGAGGTGGCCCGTGTCTACATCGGTTCGTTCTGGGATCAACCTTTGCGTTTCGATGCCAATCGTCGCCTATTTGAAGATGAAGAGCAGGATCTCTTCCGCGACTTGCAGTCACTGCCACGCAATGCTGCCTTGCGTAAACTTAACGATTTGATTAAACGTGCCCGCCTCGCCAAGGTACATGCCTTCATTATTTCGGAGCTGCGCAAGGATATGCCATCCGTTTTCGGCAAGGATAGCAAAAAGAAAGATTTGATTAAGAATTTGGGTCAAGTCTACGATCGTATTCAACGTGAACATTCGATTTCACCTGGTGACTTCCCCGACATTAAGAAGATGCAGGAGGTTCTGCAACATCAAGACTTTACCAAATTCCATTCGTTGAAACCCCACCTTTTGGACATTGTTGATAATATGTTGGCCAAGGATATTGCCAAGCTGATCGAGATGATACCACAAGAAGAGATGACAATGGTTTCGGAGCCCATGGTTAAGGGTAAGTTTAGAAAATTGATTAATTTAAGGGAGGGACGAGTGAAGAGTGGCAATTTTAGAAAAATGTGATGATATTGTTGTTTAAAGATTTTTCATAGATTGACTTGAAATATAACGCACCTATATTGAAAGCTGTTGGTCTTATCCAGGGCTTAAATAGCTGTAGTAAATAAAAAATATCTTAAAATACAAAAATAAAACCTATCTGAGGGCATTCTTAAATTTGTCATGTCTCCAACTTTTTTGGCTTTATGAGAGGGCCAAAGAGAAGTGCCCTTCCTAATGATTTATTTTCATATTTTTAATTTTTTTAAATTTAAATTTGATTGAATCCTAGGAATATATCATGCTTATTTAATTCGAATGGGAATTTTGTTTTTAAAATTTTATTTTTTTTTCTAAATTCTATTTTTGTAATAAAAACTGATTTGTAAGATGGGCTTTTCGCTTGTCATGCACAATTAGCACCTGTGGATTGTAAGTGAAATACTTTGCACTTTGTGTTTTAAATACTTGTCATTTCAAAATGAATCATCGTTGTTCTTCACACTTGAATTCCCATATAGAATTGTCTTTTGCCATGTTTTGAAATAGTCATAAATAGAATACATCGAATAGGGTGATAAAAAAAGCTATTGGAAAAAAGTCTTAATCCACAGGTAGCACTAGATACGAACACTTCGAGAAGAAGTCAGATAAATCTTGGGTTTTATTTTCTACTCGCAATTGTCCAACGTTCCAGATATTGAATAGAGTTCATAATTGCAGTTTTGAACATTGAAAGATTTTCTTGAAAGCTTGTATTTAAAACAGAGCGGTTTCAACTATCCGATAATTGGATAGAGCAAAAATGTGTCATAAATGTATTTTATATTCTGTTTGTACTTGGTCTAAACCTTTATTGCTTTACGATATATACCTACAGGGTGAGATAAAAAACTGCAACAAAGTCAAACGCCATAATTTTTTACATTTTTTACATTTTCGGAAATAGCATCAAATTTTAGAATAAGTTTAAATTTGATCGAATTGGTCATCTTTGGCACGAATTATGGCCTTCAAACGGCTTCGATATATCCGAAAATGGTTCTAAACAGTCTTTACAAAATCGTGGGACCATGTCGATAAGTTTTGGCAAGAATTTTTTCTGTCCACTTAGAACATGAAAGGACATCAAATCTTGAAACAAACTTTTTAAAACTGAAAATGTCGAGGTATACGTATTAAGTCTTTAGGGACCAGGGCCCCATCCGAAGCGGTTATTTTTCTGTCATTGTTATACCCTACGCCACACTGCGGTACAGGGAATTGCATCTTTTTGCATTTGGAACAGGCAAAATGAAGGGAGATAGACTTATAATCCCTTTTTACGATCTTCAAAGAAACACATTTGAAGCTGCCAATGTATTTTCCGGTTCGGTCTGCTCATATATTTTGGTAAACAAAGTACAGGTCATATTTATTGTCAGGTTGCTATTTTCTATAAAACATTTGTTTGCTCCAAGTAGGAACCCTATTCAAATTTGTGAGAATCTGTCCAAATTTAAATATAGCTCTAAAATATATCTTCGTCCGATTTTAATTTGGTTGTGCGACATATGTATGATATAAGTTCAAAAAGGATGGAATTTGGCAAATACGACCAAACTCAGCCTAGAATCAAGTACTTCAAATTTAATGAAAATATGTTGAGATATAGCTATAGCTCACATACATATGTTTAATCCGTTTGGTGTTTAGGCCCCTCACATTTGCAATATGCACTCCAAAACAATGATATTCGGTATCAGATATCAGATAAAGCCCAGAAGTACCTTTGCCAAATTTTATTTAGATATACATAGCTCCCATATATATCCTTGTTCGATTTGACCTTTATTGTGCACCAAATGGTTAATATCACCCCAAATGGATTAGAAATTGGCAAATACGGCCGAACTCAGCAAGTACTTTAAATTTGGGGAAAATCGCTTGAGATATAGGTATAGCTCCCATGTATATGTTTCAACTGATTTGGTGTTTAAGTCACTCACTATCGTAATATGCACTCCAAAACAGTGATGAGTGGTATCAGACATCAGTTTTAACTCAGGAATACCTCTGCCAAATTTTAGCCAGATCGTTTCAGATTTGGATATGGCTGCGATATACATATTCACCCTATTTCACAACAGTTATGCTCCAAATAACTAATATCGGAACAAATGGAGAGGGTTTTTGTACATTCAACCGCATTTTTCCTTCCTGTGTGAAGCTTGTTTCCCATACATCAATTGCTCCAATATATATTTTTATACACTCAGTCAAATGACTAGAGAGGGTAGAAATTATTTGATATGGCCAAAACGTGCCTCATCGAATGAAAGGTTTCACACCCTAGGTCTCTTTGGACCAAATCCGTTTCAGGACATTTGGAGTCGATCTAGCGATGTTCATCTTTCTGTCGGCTGGCCGGTGCGCACGATAACTCTTGAAGGGAGTATCCGATTTGGTCCAAACTTGGTACATCATAATATTATTATCAAAACTACATCGAGTTCGGAGATGGACAATATCGAACCACTTCATCTGATATCTCCCCCACAAAATGTCAACATTTTCAAAGAAAATAATTTCCTGCACAGAAAGAGAAAAGATAATCCGATTTTGCTCCAACTTTGCAAAGCCTAATATTTACATTAGTGCAAGTTCAGGTGCGAAAATAGACAATATCGGTCCACTCCATCAAGTACCTGCCCCACAAATGTTCAAAGCTTTGAAAAATTATAACTCTTATAAAATGTGATGTAATAGCTCAATTGTCTCCAAGTTACACAGATCACAATACTTTTATTAGCCCAAGGTCTGGTGTGAAGATGGAATATATCGATTCACTCCTTTTGGTACATCTCCCACAAACAGTCAACTTTTTGAATATTCATAAAGCTCATAAAACACGAAATTTACATCCGATTCCATTCAGACTAGCCACATCTCTATATTTCCATAAACACAAGATCTGATATATCCCACAAAGGGTCAAAGTTTTGAACAACCGAAACGATCATAAAATGCGAAATAATATCTCACATAAAGTATAAGAAGTAGTCAATAAAGCCCAAATCTGGCACGTTGTAATACTTATATTTGTCTTAGGTCAGATACGAATATTGACCAACTGCTTCGGAACCTCCCCCATAAGGGGCCAACAGTTTAAATAATTATATCTCAAGGCTGAGGGTTTACAACTGTCGTCAAAACCGACTGATACTTTTTTATGCCTTACACCACAAGTTGGTCAGGGTATTAGAGATAGACCCATAGTTCCTTTTGATGATCTGCATAGAATCATATTCTGAGTCGATTTATGCATGTCCGTCCGTCCGTCTGTTCGTCCGTCTGTCCATGTATTTTTGTGAACAAAGTACAGTTCGCATTTATTACCCCATCCATATGAAATTTTGCACAAATCATTTGTTTGGTCCAAGGACGAACCCTATTGAAATTGGAGATAATCGGTTAAAATTTAGATCAAGCTCCCATATATATCTTCGTCCGATTTGCCTTTTATTGTGTATGTATGGAATTTTGCACATACAACCAAATTAGGACTGAAAATAAGTATGCCAAATTTGATCAAATTGGTTCAGATACAGCTATAGCTCCAGTATATATTGTTCATCCGATTTGTTATTTTCGTCCTCCGCAGCCGTAATATGCACTCTGTAACAAGAATATTTGGGGAAATATATCAAATACAGCTCAGAAATACCTTTGCTAAATTTTATCGAGATCGCTTCGTATTTGGATATATCTCCCATATATAACTTCGTCCGATTTACTTTTATTGTGCACCAAACATCTAATATTTGCCCAATTGGGATGAAATTTGGCACTTACGACCGAATTGAGTCTAGAAGGTAGTATGAAAAATTTGGTGAAGAGCGGTTCAGATATAGCTATAGCTCCTATATATATTCTTCATCCGATTTGTTATATTTGTTACCCACAGCCGTAATAAGCACTCCGTAACAATGATATACAGGGAAATATATGAAATACAGCTCAGAAATATCTTTGCCAAATTTTATCAAGATCGGTTCAGATTTGGCTATAGCTCCCATAAATATATAATTATAATTATAATCATAGCGTGTATGATTGAATTCTCCCATAAAAAACTTTTAATTGTTATGTGCAGCTCTACTAAATTAGCAAAGTGGTGTAGGGTATCATAAGAATTATGAAATGGAATGGGAACCTGAAACCGTCATTGTGGAAATTTTAGAAAAACATTTCAAATATTTACCTTTCTAGACAACTTTCAGTGTTTGTGTAATTAAAAATTGCTGATATTTGCTCTTTGTACTATCGCTTAAGCAATTGACCCAGTTAATGGTAAGCACAACAACAAACAAACAAAATAATCAAACACATGTTGGTACACACACTGATGTGTTTATAAAACAATTTGTAATTACAAATGAATTTGGAGTGAATTTATACCCAACTTCAATGTATGAAAATGAAAATTTACTTTGAGAAAGTAAAAGAAATTTGGGGAATATATAAAACAAAACATTCACTCTAAAGAGTTTTGAATTTGAATTGTTTAAATAGTTTTCAAATAGCTATTGTTGTACTATACAACTGATGACACAATTCCAGGTGATCTTTTGAAAATATATTGCGTTGAGGTGCATGTAAATTGACCATGAAATCGATTCTATCTCTATGGCTCTCTCTCTCCGCCTCTCTCCATCTCTCGCTCAACAACAAAAGCCCGCCATATATGTTTATTGGAAATCGATGTAGACTTTGATGATCACTTGATTGCCGTATCTGTTGTTTTTGTTGTTGTTGCTTGTTTGATGGTTCAGCACTCAATATTGTTACCTATTATCTAACCCGCTGATATCAGCGGCAATGAATGTACCCTATGAGTGTGTACCTAAATGGGAAGGTATATTGGAATTGATTAAATATTTTTCTTAATTTGGTAGGATAAAATAAATTAAAATAATATTCTTCGCAAAAAGGGTGTTGGTTGTATAAACGCCCCCCATATTTGGCCCAATTATTCTTATTTTAAATTCCTGGACATATTTTTATACCCTGCACCATGGAAATGAGTGGGATATATTAAAGTTTTCGTTCCGTTTGTAATATCTTTAAATATTTATCAAAGATTGCATAAAGTATAAATATTCATAATCAGTATAAAATGTTAACTCGATTTAAGGATAAGGTTCTTCTGATTAGTGATTGATGATTATTTTTGAGGCATCTCGGTTCACGCTCCTGAGATTTGATATTTTCATGATTTTTGCCACATTTTTTTACGGAATTGTTTCACATTTGCTATTTAAGGTTTGCAATGGGTTCTTTCTCCCGGGGGGCAGAACATTGTCTATATAGGTTTATGTATCACTATGGCCCCCATATAACGGTACATTTGTATATTTGGTATTTTGACGGTTTTAACCATCGGATTTGTTAAAAATTCGGTATTGATTCGTAATGGAGTTCTGGTGGCAGAGCATTGACTATATAAGTCCATGTTTGTTTACACACATTTTCTTTTGGATTTGTTTAAGTTTCGGCAGTTTTAGTTCGTAATAAGTTCTGAATGCGGTGGCAAATAATTTTATATTTTGGACCAAGTTTTGCTGTAGCCCCTATGTAAGGGTACCACCCGATATTCTGTATGATGATGTTGTTAGCCTCATTTCTCAACGGAATTGTACAAAATTGATTTGATTTCGGATTTGTAATGAGTTTTTTTCCTCCGTGGCAGAACATTTTTTTATCAAAGCCCCCATATAGGTGTATCTTCCGATATTTGGAATTTCGGTTTTGTTTGAAATTCAGTATTTCTAGTTTGCAATGGTTTTTACCTCCTGTAAAACATTGTCTTTATTCTTGATCAACGTAAAATTCAAAGTCGATTTAGCGAAGTCCGTCTGTCTGTCTCTATATGTGCCGGTCCGTCCGTCAGTCGGTTGTAATCCCGCTATCTTTCGAGCAAATTGAGGTAGGAGGCTGAGATTTTGCACACATGTGTATTTTGCCAGTAGGCAGGTTAAGTTCGTTAATGGGCCATGTCGGTCCACGTTTTCGGAATGGCCCAATATAACGGTACTTTCATATTTGTTTCGTATTTGAAGATCGATATGCGAACTACAATCTATGAAAAAAATAATAATGTAAGTGGGATGGGAGGCTAAGATTTTGTACACATGTGTATTTTGCCAGTAGGCAGGTTAAGTTCGTTAATGGGACATGTCGGTCCACGTTTTTGTAAAGGCTCAATATAAGGGTACTTTCCAATATTTGGTATTTTGATGATTTTAGCGACATTATTTACCGGAATTGCTTCATATTTGTTCGTATTTGAGGATCGATATGGGAACGACAATCTAAGAAAAAAAAAAATACTAATATAGATCAATTTCTTCGTATAGCCCCATATAGCGATGCTTCCCAATATTCGGTACTTCGATGATTTTAGGATATAATTTACAGGAATTGTTTCAAATTTCGTATTTGAAGTTCGTAATGGATACTATAAACTATGACCAAAAATTATCGGTGCAGGTCCACACCTACGTAAAGCCCACATATAACGGGACCTCCCTTTATTCGGTATTTTGATTATATAAGCGACATTATTCAACGGAATTGTTTTAAATTTCGTATTTGAAGTTTGTAATAGATACTATAAGCTATGACAGAAAATTATCTATGCAGGTCCACGTCTTCGTATAGCCGCCATGTAACGATACCTTCCGATATTCGGTATTTGGGTGATTTCAGCGGCATTATTTACCGGAATTGTTTCAAATTTCCTATTTAAAGTTTGGAATCGATACTACAGCCAATGACAAAAAATTACTTATGCAGGTCCTCATCTTCGTATAGCCCCCACATAAAGGTTTTCATTTAACCAGTATTTTTCGACGAAATTTTTAATTTATATGTTTTAAGTTCCATCCAAATGTTGGAGGTTATTAAAAGTTCCGTCAAATTTGATGGAAATCCATCCATGGTTGGATAATCCAAATGCAAATTATAACACTTTGTCCAATGTTATATAGAAGTCAAATTCAATTCACCTTCTACCATAATCGGCCTACCCTAATATTCATACATACGACGCATTCATACATAAGCTGAGAATCAATAGTTATTTATTTTTAGCAATTAGTACATGTGGAGTATTCTCATTGTCGATTGCTCGTCAACAGCAGCAATTCGTTCTGTTCGGGGGAGGGGAAAATTTGTATATACTCAAAATATTTGATGACGAACTTGAAATCATCGTCATTTCCCGACCGACAGTAACAAATAACCGGCATATGTTATGTGTTCGACGACGGCATGTGATAAGATATTAAATGGAATAATTTTTAACAGGTTTTCACTTCAGAGAATAAAAATGAAATGGGAAGGAGATTTTTGATTGAGATGCAAGATGATAAAATAAGTGGCAATTTTTAGAAATCATGAGATTTGAGGTGATTTTTTTAATAACGAGGAATTTGAGCCTCTTAGGGTGAGAGTACATAAAATACTTTTTTTGACTGGCTTAAGTTATCGGCTGGCTTCTTCGTAAGAGATCAAACGACTTTTAGTTTGACTTTGCTCTATTTTGGTCCATAATATACACTTTTTCGCCTTACGAATCCTTGTTCTTTTTTAGAAAAATCCAGTTGAAGACTGAAGCCCGTAAAAACGTTGTTGGTTTACTATACAGGGTGTGATAAACAAAACTGCAACAAAGTCAAACGCCATATTTTTTTTTTAAACTGATTGATTGAAAGCAAGCCAGTGAAGAATGTCTTAAAATCGGACAGGGCCGACTTTATGATATTTAGTAGAGCTTCACATAAGAAATAAAAGTTGGGTGTTTGTAAGAATTAAATCTTACCAACTATTATTATAGTAATAATTAAAAGTCCATACGAACTAATATATGGGATGAATATCCTCCTCTGAATCGATTTCTTCTAAATTTGTCGAGGCATTTGGGCCTTTTCAATTCGGGCTTGTATTATCTATTTGGCGCACAATTAACTTGAAATCGAATAGACATATATGAGAGCTATATCTACATCTGAATCGATCTCGATAAAATTTGGCAAAGGTATTTCCGAGCTGTATTTTTTATGTTTCCCAGAATATCGTTACTACGGAGTCCATATTACGGCTAAGCAGGGCAAATTCAACAAATGGGATGAACAATATGTATGGGAGCTATAGCTATATCTGAACCAATTTCCACCAAATTTGACATACTGTTTTCTAGACCCGATTTGGTCGTAAATACCAAATTCCATTCCATTTGGACCAATATTACACGTTTGGTGCACAATAAAAGGCAAATCGGACGAAGATATATATGGGAGCTATATCCAAATATTAACCGATCTCGATAAAATTTAGCAAGGGTATTTCTGAGTTATATTTCATATATTTCCCCAAATATTGTTGTTACAGAGTGTATATTACGGCTGCGGAGGACAAAAGTAATAAATCAGATGAAAAATATATATGGAAGCTATATCTATATCTCAACCGATTTCGATCAAATTTGGCATACTTATTTTCACGTCTAATCTGGTCGTACGTGCAAAATTCCATACTATTTGGGATGATATTACAAGTTTGGTGCAAATTTGACGAAAATATATATTGGGCTATACCTAAATTTTGACCGATTATCTCCAATTTGAGTAGGGTTCGTCCTTGGGTCAAACAAATTATTTGTGCAAAATTTTATCTAAATCGGGCAATAAATGCTACCTGTCCGAATGATGCTCTGCGGTATTTTGGCCCATTCCCGGCGAAACGCTTGCTTTACGTGATCGAAACTTTGGTATTTTTTAGTGCCAACCTTGCTTTCCAAAATACTCCAGACACAATAGTCCAAAGCGAGGAACCTCATTTTTAACCATTCTTGGGTGACGCATGCTGAGTGCGACGTGGAATGTCCAAGGCCTGCTGCCAAAATGTCCCCAAGATTTTAGTACACCCTCCAGAATATTTTCCCGATTCTATTCTGCATTTTTTCTGATGCCACGGTCGATTAATACGATCTGGGCAAGTCTTTAGCTCTTTTTAGTCTATTTTCTTTCTGTTCTGTTCTGCGGTATAAGTTCTAGCACTTTTTGGAATTTCAATGGCATTACCCCGAGCTCATTTTTCAATATTTGCCGAATGGAATATTGCGATATATTCAGCTCACGATCCATTTTTCGCCTACTGCGACGCGGGTTTCGATCAAGTCGCTTCTTTACTTTTCAAACCATTTCTGCTGATGTTGTTGTTTTCTTCCGTCCACTCCCTTGACGTCGGGCTACGCTACCAGTATCACGGTAACGAGCGATGGTACGAGACACAAAAGATTTATTCAAATTTAAATGCTGGAGTGCTCTAACGATAGCCACTTGTGGTTTTCCAGCCAAATATAAAGAAATCCCACTATCACGCTTTAATTCCATCACGAATAACTTTTTTTCTGGAAAATTCGCACCAAAATGCTTTTGTACGCTTGTAAACAATATAATGAGCTGTCACTGGAATAATTTTAACAGCTTTCGAACGACTGGCTTGGAAATGACAGCAGTCTGAAGTTCAGTTTTTTCATCTCACCCTGTATGAACATTCCTTTGAACATGAGATGATCTCGGGTCGACGTTGTAAATCAAAGTCTTAAGATAATTGACATTAGAAATGGATCATGTACATTCCGAGCTTCCAATGCTTCCAAAATCTAGTTTGTTGGCAAAAAAAATTGAAAATACTTCAAACAAATTTTTGTGTTTAATCACTAAACCAAAAATGAAGTGCATGACTCATCCTCTTACCACCCAAAATAACCAAAACCTACAGAAATCTTTTAAAATCAGCAGCGCAACACCATGGCCGCTTACCGCCAATGAACGTCATCGGCCAACAACAACAACAGCTTTGGAAACCTCTACACCGCTTTTTTTACACATGAAAGCATTTCATTGCATTTACCACAATTTTTTCTCTGGCAGAGAGTAAGTAAATAGAAAAACGAAAAAAAAAAATACAAAAACTTAAAAAACGAAAGGTAACAACAAAAAACAATTGTTGAACAAAAACAAAACAAACAAACCATGACTTTATAAATAAATTACATGCTACCACTACCATCACCGCCAACAACACCACCTTCACCACATTTTGGAAAAGCTACAATATGCTCATATATTTACCACCACCGCTTCAAACACCACCTCATTACTGACTGAAACAACTGAAACTCGAATCAAATTCCAGGGTTCGTTAAATATAAAATTTTAAGATTTCTTTTCATGTTCGTTGTTGTTATTATTGTTTTGAAGTAACATTTTTATTAATGTTAGTTGTTTGTCTTTCCTATGCCGGCTCACGAATTTGTCATAAAATTGTCGGTTTTTATTTTTATTTTATTTCAATTGGATTTGAAACAGTAACGCACGGCGTACGGCGTTACTGTCTTTTTTTGTGGGGTAATTAAGGCGTTATTTAGTTGAGTACATATTTTGTAATTATTTCCTATTGGCTGAGTAATTGCCACAAATTTGAAGAGACTTTTTTCGTGAATCGCAATGACGAGTGTGTACAGAAAAGGTGTTCGAGTTTATTAGGTGAATATTGAAAAAAGTTTTGAAATGAGGAAAATCTGAAATCTTCGGAATATTTAAAAACGAAATTAAAACTACGAATTTAAAACCTCAACATCTCATCTACATACACCAACAGAGAAATTTCGGAATTCCTCCAAAACCACATAAAAAATAAATAGTACTATTTAGTACTTTTCGTACAATTATAGTACATACAGGGTGAGAATAAAAAAAAACTGCAACAAAGTCAAAGTCTGGATCAGCATAAAATTCCGTTCGTCTATCCGTCTGTGGAAATCACTCTAGCTTCCGAACGAAAAGAAGTAGGTTGATAAAATTTTACTCAAATGTGTATTATGTCTGCAGGATTTTTGGTATTGAAAATGGGCCATGTAGGTCTTCGTCTTCGTATAGCACCCATATAACGGTACCTCCCGATATGCGGTATTTTGATGATTTTAGCGACATTATTTACCGGAATTGTTTCAAGGTTGCTACCTAAAGTTCGTAATAGATACTACGGCTTAAGACACAAAATAGGCCACGTAGGTCCACGTTTTCGTATAGCCCCCATATAACGGTTCCTCCCGATATGCGGTATTTTGATGATTTTAGCGACATTATTTACCGAAATTGTTTAAAATTTGATATTTGAAGTTCGTAATAGATTTATTTTTTGAAAATTGTCAAATTTTGGTGGCCATTGTGCGCTGGAAATGAAGCGAGGAACCTCATTTTGTAACCATTCTTGGGTGGCGCCTGCTGAGTGCGATGTTGCTGAGTCCTGTTGGAATGTCCAGGGTCAAAAATGTTTGCGTGCCCAAGGCTTTAACACATCCTCTAGAATATTCTGCATTTATTCTGATGCCACGGTCGATAAATACGAGCGGAGAGCGACCATCGGCTGTTATAGCGGCCCACAACATCCCCATGGACGCTTGAGTTCTGGTGGCCAACCGAAGGTGCACATCTTCAGGTGACCTCTTTGGCAAGTAAACACGATCATTATGTTTGTTTACAAATTGCTGGACAACGAATGTTTTCTCATAGAAAAAACCAAATTCGGCAGTTCACAACTTTCGGCCAAGCGAAGCAACTCTTTAGCTCTTTTGAGTCCAGATACCATCAGTAATGCAAGTATCAAATTTCAGACTTTTATCCGCATTCCTTAACCCAATACCAAATTGAGTACTATTAAGTACCTTTCGTACAAATAAAGTACACATTTCCAAAAACAAGCCTTACAAACTCCAATACAAAATTTCAAATTTCCAACTTCATTCGATCACACTAAACCAAACTGTACGATTTCCGAACAATCATAGTACACAATTCCATAATCACCTCCACATCTCAATTCCGATACTATCACCAACGTAAAGATCAATTTTAAGACTTTTTCAGTAACCCTTCACCCAATACCAAATTTAGGACCATTTAGTACTTTTTGTACAATTACAATACACATTTACGAAACCACCTTCATATGTCAAATTTACTTTCCAACCCAGATTCCCATACCAGATTTCGAGTTTAGTACCATTTTATACCTCTTCGTAACCTTAAACTTCGAATAAAGCTCCATCCGTTTACATAATACCAAATGGTACAATTTTAAAGGTTAAGAAGTTCTATTAATTCACATAACACCAAAAATGGTACCATTTTAGAAGTCTAGTACCACTTTCGAACTTATTGTTACCTGAAAGTTCGAATAAAGCTCTATACGTTCACATAAATGGTACCATTTTAGAGGTAGGGTAGCATTTTACAACTTTTCGTAACCCTAATGGTCGAATTTTCAAAAGCCCGTTGGTCCAGCACAAATTATTCGATTTTTGGTACAATTTAGTACTTTTCGTATCCTTTTAGTGCGAATTTCCAAAAACCCTGTCTTAGGGCACACCCATGCACCGAGAATGACCCTCGTGCAACATTTCAAGATTCTACCATCAGTCAGTCAGTATTTTCACTACTCATTTATATGTTTAGATTGCAGATCCTTATTATCGTACTAGTAATTGGTTTCAACATCTGCATTGAATTTAATTTCCATTTCCGTCTCTCCTAACTTCTTAACTTCGCTCCCTGTGTGAAAACGTCATAAACAATTCGTGGTTTCTTTTAACTAAATGAAAGTTTAGGTATTTTATTTATTTCTATTTTGTTTTCCATCATCGTCGTCATCATCATTAAAGTTTAGTCTCGCGTTGCAATGGATTTTCTTGGAGTTTTCATTTTAACAGCATGAACCGAGATGACGTTAGGAGTATATTATAAGGGTGATTCATTTTGATATTTATAACTTCCCTAATTACATCGTATAATAAAACAATTATCTTCCAAATTAAATTTTTTTCCAAGAATCTAGGCACTTCGAATGCCTACTCATTTGCCCTATGGTATTTTTACCTAGAAAGTAACAATTTTACCTCGAAATAGTCTCCTTCTTATCAAACCAACTCCGTTACCCTTTATTTTCTCGCACCACTTTGCCTTGTTATAATGATACCTTGATTTTTGCCCTATAAAAAAATGGAAGAAGAAAAATGTTATTCCAAAAATGCCTTTTCATGTTCGAAAGGAAAAAAGTGAATGTGGGACAAATTGCACGTTTCACCAACAGCTGCTTTTATTTCTCTGCACTTTTGTTTTCTTTTTCCTACGAAGTAAAGGTAAATGCCACCAAGTGGCCATTATTAAAACCTCGGTGTGGCATAGACGTTTATGAATACATATTTCAAATAGTATGACCTTAAACTTAGACGTTAGCCCGAATACCAGTTGTTAACCACACAATTGCATTTGTAGTAGTTGTATATTGTTTTATACGTTCTATTTATATTTGAACTGTAATTAACTAACATTCATCGATTGTTGAAAGTAAAAAAAAAAACAACATGGCATTTTATTGATTGATTTTGGTATTTTTTCTCTCAATTCAACGGCAATTATTTGGAATTGATTTTGTGATGGCGACTTTGCTTTTTCGATTTTTTAATATAAAAAAATATCCCTTTTCTGTTGAAATTGTAGTGTCAAGGGTCAAATATGAAACTTTATTCCATAACAAATTTCACTTGTATTTGCGTTTGCTAAAAATGATTAGAACTTGATGTTGAAAAGCAAGATTCGTGTGCAAATATACTTTAATTGAATAAAAATGTGCGAAGAAAAAGGATATATTAAAAATTGCACTTTTCATACATATCTGCTTTTATTTTTTTTCCAAAACTATTGAAACTTCTTTACGAATTATTATTTTTTTGTTGCTGGTCTCATTTTTTCTTCATAATTTTACAATTATAAAATTACATCTACATACGAACATTTTATTTTCACACCAACTTTTTTTATCACAATTATCCTAAAACGCCTCAATTCCGAAATTAAATCTTCCATTAATGAAATGTGTCGTTAATGCAATTACAGCAATAAAATACATCATTTGGTCTATACAATATTTATTTTTTAAGGTGATAAGCCTCACTTCGGATGTTAATAAATATACACTTTTCCGTCAACCACAATTTCGAACAAGTGAATCGAAAATAACAATTCAATATTGCATTTCGATGCTTTATATGGGGGCTATACCAAAACGTGGACTTATAGATGCAATGTTTCTCCACCGGAGCTAGAACCCATTATGACCAACAAATACCAATTTTTAGACAAATCAATGAAAAAATGCGGCAAAATCATCAAAATACCGAATATCGGGAGGTAACGTTAAATGGCGACTATAAGAAAACGTGGACCGATATATGTCATTTTCAATACCAACCATCCTAACCACAATACAATTTTTTCTGCTAAATTTTGACGCTCTACGTCAAATAATGTGGCCTGTATCGTGATTTTAACAGACAAACGGACATCGTTAAATCGACTTAGAATTTTATGTTGATTATGAATATATGTACATTATGGGGTCTACGACGAATATTTAGACATGTTACAAACGGAATGACAAAGTTAATATACCCTTCTTTCCAAGGTGGAGGGTATAAAAAAACAAACAAATATCTATGTTTATACCCTCAGTCATAAGGCTAGAGAGGGTATATATAATTTGATACGGCCAAAACGTATCTCATCGAAATAACGGATTTAGACCTCAGGTCTTTTTGGACCAAGTCCGTATCAGAACTTTTGGAGTCGATCTAGCGACGTCCGTCCGTCTGTTTGACTGCTGCGCACGATAGCTTTGGCAGGGAGTATCCGATTTGATCCAAACTAGGTACACCGTAATATTATTGTCAAATTTAGATTTAGCACCGAGATGGGCAATATCGGTCCATTCTTCTGTTACCTCCCACCCAAATTGCTGCAATTTCTAAGAAAATAATTTACTGCACAGAAAGACAAAAGATAATCCGATTTTGCTCCAACTTTGCTAATCCTAATATTTGTATCAGTTCTAGGTCAGGTGAGAAAATGGACAACATCGGCTCAGTCCATCAAGTACCCCCCCCACAAAGGATTAAAATGTTGAATAATTTTAACTCTTATAAAATGTGATGTAATAGTCCGATTGTCTTCAAATTACACACATCACAATATTACTATTAACGCAAGGTCTGGCGTGAAGGTGGAATATATCGATCCACTTCTTCTGGTACCCTCTTCGCAAAGGGTCACAATTTTTAAATATTCATGTAGTTAATGCAACACGAAATTAATATCCGATTCCATTCGGACTTGGCACATCTCAATATATCCATCAACACAAGATCTGTTATACAGATGGTAGTGATCGGAACATTCCTTCTGGTACCTCCTCCACAAAGACTCGAAGTTTTGAATAACCAAAACGAACATAAAATGCGAAATAAGCACACGGATCTCTTCAAATTACACACATCACAATATTTTTATTAACCCAAAGTCAGGGATGAAAATGGGATATATCGGTCTGGTACCACAAAGTGTCAAAATTTTGAATATCCACGAAGCTTATAAAACGACAAATTAACATCCGATTCCATTCAGACTTGGTCGTACAGGATGAGTTAAAAAAAACGGCAACAAAGTCAAACGCCATAATTTTTACATTTTTTTTAAATTTTATTGAAAGAAAGCAAAAAATGTCGGAAATAGTTAAAAATTTTAGAATAAGTTTAGATTTTTTCGAATTGGTCACCTTTGGCACGAATTATGGCCTTTAAACGGCCAATGAATGTTGCTCTGCGATATTTTGGCCCATTTCAGGCGAAGCGCTTGCTTGAGGTGATCGACACTTTGGTATTTTTTAGTGTCAATAGTCCAACGGATTTATGTACGGAGATTTTGCTGGCCATGTGGTGGCGCTGGAAACGAAGCGTGGAACCTCATTTTGTAACCATTCTTGGGTGGCGCGTGCTGATTGCGATGGTGCTGAGTCCTGTTGGAATGTCCAAGGTCTGCGGACACAATGTTTAATACACCCTCCAGAATATTTTCGCGATAATATTCGGCATATATTCTGATGCCACGGTCGATTAATACAAGCGGAGAGCAACCATCGGCTGTTATGACCGACGATGGAGTTCTGTTGGCCAATAGAAGGTGCACATTTTCAGCTGACCTCTTTGGCAAGTAAACACGATCATTTTTTTTTTTTTGTTTACAAACTGCTGGGCAACGAATGTTTTCTCATCGGAGAGAGATAAAACAAAATTCGGCAGTTCACCACTTTCGGCCAATCAACTTTTTAGCTCTTTTGAGTCTATTTTCTTTCTATTGCGGTTTAAGTTCTTGAACTTTTTGGAATTTCAATGGCTTTACCCCGAGCTCATTTTTTCAACATTTGCCAAATGGAATATTGCGATATGTTTAGCTCACTGATGTTGTTGTTTTCTTCCGTCCACTTCCTAGACGTCGGGCTACGCTACCAGTATCTCGGTAACGAGCGATTGTACGAGACACAAACGATTTATTCACATTTAAATGCTGGAGTGTTCTAACGATAGCCACTTGTGGTTTTCCTGCCAAATATAAAGAAATAACACTATCACGCTTGAATTCCATCACGAATAACTTTTTTCTGGAAAATTCTCACCAAAATGCTTTTGTACAAGCGTACAATATAATGAGCTGTCACTGGAATTGGTTGCATTTTATTCATCTCACCCTGTATATGTGGCAGATTTAAAGCATATTACATATATGTTGCATGTACCATATGTTTTTATGCATTTTAATTAAAATCAAAAAATTATAAAATTTAAGTTCCGTACTTTACTGAACTGAAATTTCAGTATACCAATTTTTGTGTCTCAGATTTTGGGAATTCTTGCGGGGTAGCACAGTCCATGAGCATCTTTGATTGTTATCACTTTGGTAGCAATTATTTTCTTCCCCTAACACTCAAACGTTGAAATACATTTGCTTTTTTAAAAATCTAAACATCTCTTATCATTTACAATTCAAATCCAGCAAACAATTGGCACACACAAAACTAACGACAAAAGGAATAAGTCACGCACTTTAGTAAAACTTTAAAAATTAAAAAAAAAAAAAACTATAATTCTGAAATTATATGCCTTGCTGTGTTTCCAACAGACAACAACTGTATCAACATCATTATAAAGTCGAAATGAAAGAAAAACTAAAATAAAAATTCTTATAAAATAACTGTGTCATTCTCTGTTTCAATAATGAAGCATCATTTTTATACAAAGTACAAAAACGGGGCCTACTTCTACTACTGCTACTCACATTTTTTTCTACTTATGAGCTGTCACAGCTTTCACATAGCTCTTATCAGTGGTGTTCTTTATCAGTATTTTAGTATTTGTTTAAGATTTCTTACGTCTTCAGCAATAAAAATAAAATAACACAAATTGTTGCCGCAAGTTAAATTAAATGAATTTATATATTTTTTTTGCTGTCTCAACCATGTTACATAATATTTCGGGAATGGCAAAAGAACAAAGTTTGAATGAAAGAAATTCGTTTATATAGCGAAAAAATATGTATTATAGGGCGTTCTTGCCCACTTGTCTCCAGCGAAAAAAGGCATAGAGTTTTTGTTTTTCTTCTTATCGCCATTAATCATAGAAAGAATGAATACATATCGGTGAGAATAATTCGAATTAGTAAACCATTTTCCTTTAGAATCAAAAAAAAAAAAAAAAAAAAACAGACCTCGGAAAATATAATTTTTTATGCGACACGGATTTACTCAAAATTGTCACCCTTTTGCATTAGAATGTGGATCACTTATTTACAGGAAAAATATACTCCCTTTGTCCATCCAATTCAACTCTAAAATTGATTCGTTTTGCTCCCTCAACGTATCGACAACTATGAAGTTAAAAACCGAATATGGCGGATAACAGAAAATAAAAACTACGATGCGAAATTCGACTCCTAAATCCGAGAACCAGAAGAAATGTTATGTATATGCGATACGTACGACTGTGAAAAGAGGTTGATGGACTGGGAAACTACAGCAAGGTTTTTAAATTACAAATTTCTCCCCTTTTCCCTGCATCAGCTAGAAGCAGTGCAGAGGTTTGCTCGTTTTCACTCAAGAGTGTTACCTGCTCGCGAGCGGGATTGCTCGAAAAGTCGGGGTTTTATGCTCCTTGTGGGAAGCTCCTTGAAAAATTAGAGTGAAAACCGAATCGCTTGAAATAGAGTGAGAGTTTGCTCTAAGAGTGGAATCGAGTAGAAACATTTTTTCATTGTTGATTTGTGTGTGGGTGTGTAACAGCTTCCGCTCGAGATTCAGCTAGTTTCACTCTTTACTCAAATTTGAGCGAGATTTTAGGAGATTCGGCTATAAGACTGAGATCTAACTAAGGACAAATGGTCGTGTTCGAATTACAACACAAAGAACCACGGAGCAGGTAAATGAAAAACTCCCGCTACTCACGAGTAACTGCCATTGACGAATTTGACCCAGAGAGAAATTTCAGTATGCACTTCAATTGGCAATTCCAAAATATATCTATTTGCAAGATATCAACATATGAGAATATAAATAACTTTTTCTAGTACGAATTTCCACAAATAAGAGTCTGAACTGTCCCTTATGCAACCTTAGTTGTTTAGTCTGCATATTGATGGGTAGCCAACTAGCTTCTATGTTTTTATACCCTCAGCCATAAGGCTAAAGAGTAGGGGGTATATATCATTTGATACGGTGCCTTATCGAAATAACGGGTTTAAACCATAGGTCTCCTTGGACCAAATCCGTTTCAGGACATTTGTAGTCGATCCAGCTATGTCCGTCCGTCCTTATGTCTGTCTGACTGGTTGGTACGCACGATAACTCTCGAAGGGTGTATCCGATTTGGCCCAAACTTGGTACGTCGTAATAAAATTGTCAAACTTAGATCAAGTTCGGAGATGGGCAATATCGATCAACTTCTTCTGGTACCTCCCCCCAAAAAAAAAGACGACATTTTCAAAGAAAATATTTTATTGCACAGAAAGAGATAGGATGATCTGATTTTGCTTCAACTTTGCAAATCCTAATATTTACATTAGTGCTGGGTTAGGTGCGAAAATGGACAATGTCGGTCCACATCAACAAGTATCTCCCCCACAAAGGATTAACATTTTGAATAATTATAACTCTTATCAAATTCCACACATAACAATATTTTTTTTATTAACCCAAGGTCTGCTGTGAATATAGAATATATCGGTTCACTCCTTCTAGTACACCAAAACGATCATAAAATCTGAAGTAAGCATCCGGTTCTCTTCATATTTTACTCATCCCGATATTTCTACTAACACGAGATCTACTGTGAAAATGGAATATACTGATCCATTACCTTTGGTATCTCTCCCACAAAGTGTAGACATTTTGAATACCCATGAAACACATTAAAAGCGAAAGTAACATCCGATTCCATTCAGACTTGATACATCTCAATACTTCCATCAATACAAGATCAGTTATAAAGATGGTAGAGGTCGCACCATTTCCTCTGATACCTCCCCCACAAAGGGTCAAAGTTTTAAATACCCAAAACGATAATAAAAATCCGAAATAAGCATCCGGTTCTCTTCATATTTTACACATCTACTTATTTCTATTAACACGAGATCTACTGTGAAGATGAAATATATCGGTCCATTACCTCTGGTACCTCTCCCACAGAGGGTAAACATTTTGAATAACCATGAAGCTTATAAAAAGCGAAATTACTTTCCGATACCATTCAGGCTCTAAAGATGGTAGAGGTTGGACCATTCCTTCTGGTACCTCCCCCACAAGGGGTCAAAGTTTTAAATAAAAAAAGATCATGAAATCGGAAATAATCATCCGGTTCTCTTCGAATTACACACATAACAATATTTTTATTAAATTTTGAATATCCATGAAGCTCATAAAATGAATATGACATAAATATTACGATATGTATTATTTATATCATATTTATTTAGGTCCGATACGAAATGGGTTCCTTCGGAACCAATTCCAAAGAGGGTCAAACATTTGAATAACCATAACAAAAGTCAAAATAAATTTTAATAATCGAACAATGGCTGAGGGCATACATCTGTCGACTAATACTTTTTTTGTATGAATTTCAAGCTACTATGCAGGATTTCAAAATTAGATTTTAATGATCCGAGGAATAAATGTTAAAGCCCCATTCATCTTGTGTGAGGATGTGGTCTAGGGCTCGGTTCACTGTTTGTGAGACTCCAATTGCTTGGAGGAAGTAATCATTCCAAACTTAGTTTGTTGTTTAAATAAAATAAGAGATTATCTCAGAGATAACTTTAAATAATTTCCGTTTGCAATATAAACAAAAAGCAAATTAATGGAATGTCCGTTTCAATTATATACACACATTGATTTAAATATTTACCCCAAAATTCAAACAATTAAATAACAGATAATCGAAAGCTTTTTTATTGTTTTTCCAATTTTTTTTTTTTTTGGCTGAGTACAAATGAAATTATCTAAAACAAACTATTTCAGTTTTGGGGTTAAATTAACTTGCATGCATATCTCTATAAAAGTTTTTTTTTTTACCCACACAAGTCAATATATAGAGAACGAAATTTTTTTTATCTATAGTTTGCAAACATTTATTTATTTTGTGATTCTTGTTAATTCCAATATTTTGTCGCCACACACTTTGGAGGCGAATTGTAAAGTAAAGTGAAGTATATATGTGCATGGCATTTCCTTTTCAATGGCAACAACTAGGTATGGTTATCTATGCCAACGCCGCCTTGCTTGATTATAAAATATTCAGAAAAATTAAAACTGTCATCGTCACATAAGTAACTAATCTTGGGTTCAAAAACATAGCCAGACACACGGCACAAATAAAACGCTCCAGACCTCAACATACATTCATGCATACCAACATACACTCGCTCGCTCGCTCGCTCTACTTAACATTGCTATCTATTTTTCCACCTTAGAGACAATTAAAGTTCTAAGCTGTAGGGAGGGGTAGGGGTAGGAGGGATGGCTTACTAAATAAATACACACTCACTCAAGACGCCAAGCAATTGACGAAAAAAAGTGCAAAACCATTTTGCTTTTATCAGCGTGTTCTCTTTAATCAAAATTGGCGCGAAACTTGTGCCCCCTTTCAAGTGCAAGTGTGAATAAATAATCATCAAAAGTTGTATTTTACTTGCACTGACTGGTTCGCTTGAAAAGCTTTTCTAAGTAGTCCGATTTTTTTTTTCATTTTCATGGACTTTTCATTCATTAAAATAAGTTAAGCTACGTTTAGACGTTTGAGCTAGTGATGTGGCGTTTGATTGTACACAAGTAATCGAATGGAAATAAGGACTGGATTGGCCATATATCATCCGCATTACTATTCATGCAAAATGTAATGGATTAGAGAAGAATAATGAAGACATGTTAAAACAAAGTTTTTCAAAATACTCCAGAATCAATAGTCCAGGCATTGGTATCCGGAGATTTTGTTGCCCATTGAGCGTTGGAAATGACGCAAGGAACCTCATTTTGTAACCAATCTTGGGTGGCGTATGCTGGTGCGATGGTCCTGTTGGAATGTCCAAGGTCTGTGGCCAAAATGTTTGCGTGTGCAAAGCTTTAATACAGCCTCCAGAATATTTTCGCGATAGTATTCGGCTTTTGTTCTGACGGTCAATTAATACGAGCGGAGACCGACCATCGGCTGTTATGGCGGCCCACACCATTATCATGGCCGGCGCTTGAGTTCTGGTGGCCAACCGAAGGTGCACATTTTCAGCTGTCCTCTTTTCCAAGTAAACACTATCATTTTGTTTCTTACAAACTGCTGGACAACGAATGTTTCCTCGTCGAAAAAACCAAATTCGGCAGTTCATCACTTTTGGCCAAGCGAAGCCACTCTTTAGCTATTTCGAATCTATTTTCTTTCTGTTGCGGTGAAAGTTCTTGTACTTTTTGGAATTTCAATGGCTTTACCCCGAGCTCATTTTTCAATATCTGCCGAATGGAATATTGCGATATGTCCAGCTCACGAGCCATTTTTCGGCCACTGCGACACGGGTTTCAATCAAGTCGCTTCTTTGCTTTTCGAACCATTTCTGCTGACAAGCCGAACTTTAAATACCCTCCACCATTAGCTAAATAATACCTTTATACAGGGTGAAATAAAAAAACTACATCAAAGTCAAACGCCATAATTTTTACATTTTTTTTTTTAATTTTATTGACTGAAAGCAAAAAATGTCGGAAATAGGATCAAATGTTAGTATAAGTTTAGATTTGTTCGAATTGGTCACCTTTGGCACGAATTATGGCCTTCAAATGGCCAATGAAACCGTCACAGGCTGTCCGAATGTTGCTCTTCGGTATTTTGGCCCATTACCGGCGAAGCGCTTGCTTGATGTGATCGACAATTTAGTAAATTTGAAATTTTGGTGGCCTTGTGCGTTGGAAATGAAGCAATAAACATCATTTTGTAACCATTCTTGGGTGGCGCGTGCTGACTGCGATGGTGCTGAGTCCCGTAGGAATGTCCAAGGTCTGCGGCCAAAATGTTTGCGTGCCCAAGCTATAATACACCCTCCAGAATATTTTCGCGATAATATTCGGCATTTATTCTGATGCCACGGTCGATTAATACGAGTGGAGAGCGACCATCGGTTATGTTATGGCGGCCCACACCATCACCATGGCCGGCGCTTGAGTTCTGGTGGACAACCGAAAGTGCACATTTTCAGCTGACCTCTTTGGCAAGTAAACACGATCATCTGCTGGACAACGAATGTTTTCTCATCAAAGAAAACCAAATTCGGCAATTCACCCCTTTCGACCAAGCGAAGCAACTCTTTAGCTCTTTCGAATCTATTTTCTTTCAGTTGCGGTGTTAGTTCTAGCACTTTTCGGAATTTCGATGGCTTTACCCCGAGCTCATTTTTCAACGGTACCTCCCAAAATTCGGTATTCTGATGGTTTTAGCCACATTTTCAATGAAATTGCCTCATACAACGGAACCCACTGATATTCGGTATTTTGATGATTTTAGCGAAATTGTTTAAAATTTCGTATTTAAAGTTCGTAATAAAAAAAGGGTATGAAAAAAATTGCATATGCAGGTCCACGTCTTCGTATAGCTCCCATATAACGATACCTCCCTATATTCGGTTTTTTGATGATTTTAGAGACATTATTCACCGGAATTGTTTTAAATTTCGTATTTGAAGCTCGTGATGGGTACTACAGCCTATGACAAAAAATTCTAATGCAAGGTATGGATGGATTTTTTTTTGACATTTTTTAAGTTTCTTCAAAATTATGGTGGAGTCCCGGTCAAACTTCGCTGCTTTTTTACTTGTTAGAAATTACATCGTTTTTTAAATCCTAATCTTTTTACACAACACTAGCTTCAGATTCTATACCCCACAGATAGACATTTACCTTAACCCACAACTACAACCGGGCATATTATCTACTTGTTCTATGTTACTATGTAGATTATTTTATAGCTTAGGTTTCTGGGGGTACCGGGCGATGATAGAAGGGAAAATGTACGCCAAACAACAACGGCGACAAGAAAATATCCACAATTAATATTTGACACAGGAAGAAAACGCTTATGATATATGTCTTCATAATTTCGCCTGATGGTGGCGGCACATGGAACGATAGACTGACCTGCTGCACAAAAACACACACCGACATACTCCTATATACACATATTCTAAATGAAGATATGTGTGAAAATGAGAAAAAGAAACGTTACACATTCGTGTTTATTGTTATTATCACAATTCACAATTTTTTGTATTGTTATTATTTAAATTTGCAATTTCACTTAGTGTCCGTCCAGAAGAAGAGAAAAAAAAAGAAATGCACATCTATAGAGGAGGAATCTATTCATTTTCGTGTGTTCATACCTCTCAAGTACAGGAAATTTAGATTAAGATGATTATTAAGATCATTTTGAAAGTTTCAAGTGTGCGTTTGTTTTTTTGCTAGGAATCCTTCATATCTTTTCAATATGTTCTCGTTTTTTTTTTAAATTTTTCCAAAATTGGCCTTAAGTATTATTGCATATTTCAAAGCATTACGCAATTTCCATGGAATTTGAATGTTAATGGAATTAATTAGGGGCACATATACAAAAATATATATTTGAAAATAACTATATCCATATAAGTTATACACAAAAACTAAAAATGGAGTTTTATTGAAATATATCCTCAAACCACAAAATTTCGTAATAATAAATTGGGAATTTGAAGAAACTTTGGTTTTTGCAAGAAATTGTACCTCGAGTAGTGTAGATCATTACCAAAATCTATTACAAGAGCGTAGTGTTTATACCCTCTACCCTATAATGGAGGTTTTTGTTCAATTTGCCATTCCGTTTGCAAAATCTCGAAATTTTCGTCGGAGACCCCAAAAAGCATGTACAGGGCATGCTATTTGGTGTCTCCGACTAAAGAGACGAATGAACTGCAACCAACTTCAGACTGCCGTAATTTCTAAGCCAATCGTCCCACAGCTGTTAAATTTATTCCAGTGACAGATCATTATATTGTTTACAAGCGCACAAAAGCATTTTGGTGATAATTTTCCAGAAAAAAAGTTATTCGTGATGGAATTCAAGCCTGATAGTGTGATTTCTTCTTATTTGGCTGGAAAACCACAAGTGGCTATCGTTAGAGCACTCCAGCATTAAAATGTGAATAAATCTTTTGTGTCTCGTAACATCGCTCGTTACCATAATACTGGTAGCGTAGTCCGACGTCAAGGAAGTGGACGGAAGAAAACATCAACATCAGCAGTAATGGTTCAAAAAGTAAAGAAGCGACTTGATCGAAACCCGCGTCGCAGTGGCCGAAGAATGGCGCGTGAGCTGAACATATCGCAATATTCCATTTGGCAAATATTAAAAAATGAGCTCGGGGTTGAAATTTCAAAAAGTTCAAGAACTTACACCGCTACAGGAAGAAAATAGACTCAAAAGATCTAAAGAGTTGCTTCGCTTGGCCGAAAGTGGTGAACTGCCGAATTTGGTTTTCTCCGATGAGAAAACATTCGTTGTCCAGCAGTTTGTAAACAAACAAAATTTTTTACTTGCCAAAGAGGTCAGCTGAAAATGTGCACCTTCGGTTGGCCAGCAGAACTCAAGCGCTGGCCATGGTGATGGTGTAGGCCGCCATAATAGCCGATGATCGCTCTCCGCTCTTATTAATCGACCGTGCCATCAGAATAAATGCCGACAATATTCTGGAGGGTGTATTAAAGCCTTGGGCACGACCTTCGGTTGGCCACCAGAACTCAAGCGCCGGCCATGGTGGTGGTGTGGGCCGCCATAACAGCCGATGGTCGCTCGCAGAATAAATACCGAATATTATCGCGAAAATATTCTGGAGGGTGTATTAAAACCTTGGGCACGCAAACATTTTGGCCGCAGACCTTGGACATTCCAACAGGACTCAGCACCATCGCACTTAGCACGCGCTACCCAAGAATGGTTATAAAATGAGGTTCCTCACTTAATTTCCAGCGTCACCAAAATCTGCCAAAGGTGATCAATTTGAACAAATCTAAACTTATTTTAAAACTTGATGCTATTTCCGACATTCTTTGCTTTCATTCAATAAAATTTAAAAAAATGTAAAAATATAGCGTTTGACTTTGTTGCAGTTTTTTATCTACAGGGTGAGATATTCCTGACCAGAATAAAATTATAAGGCGATTTAGCGTTATCCGTTTTTATACCCTGCACCACAAGGTGGTCAGGGTATTGTGTCTGTGCGTTTGTTTGTAACAGGCAAAAGGAATCGAGATAGACCCATAGTTCCTTTTAAGGATCTGCATAGAATCACATTCTTAGTCGATTTATTCATGTCCGTCCGTCTGTCCATCCAGATGGAATTTTGCACAAATCATTTGTTTGGCCCAAGGACGAACCCTATTGACATTGGAGATGATCGGTCAACATTTAGATATAGCTTCCGTACATATCTTCGTTCGATTTTCTTTTTATTGTGCACCAAATGTGTAATATAAGCCCAAGTATGATGAAATTTGGCATATACAACCAAATTGAGCCTGATATGTCAAAATTGATCGAAATCGGTTCAGATATAGCTATAGCTGCCTTATATATTGTTCATTCGCACTCCGTAACAACGATATTCGGGGAAATATATTAAATACAGCTCTGGAATACCTTTGCTAAATTTTATTGAGATCGGTTCAGATTTGGATATAGCTCCCATATATATCTTTATCCGATTTTAAGTTAATTATGCACTAAATGAGTAATACACGCCCGAATTGAAAAAGCACAAATGCTTCGGCAAATTTAGTAGAAATCGATTTAGAGGAGGATATTCCTCTCATATGTTAGTTTCTTTGGACTTTTAGACTTTCTTTACTGGTTCTGTCTGTTGAAATTACGATATAATCTATATTAAATAATTGAAGGCTTTGAAATTTGGCGCAATTTTTTATATTTTTATCGGCTGAGTAGCATTAAAAATGGACTATATTGTCCCACGTTTAGGTATCCCTGCCCCCATGACGGTACTCCATATTTTCGGTATTTTTAGGGGTTCTGACACGATTTCAAATCAAATTAGCTGAAATTTGACAATTTGGGTTCTCTGTAGGTCTGTTCTCTCCATACAAAAAATGTTGAATTCAGGTCCACTAATTGATATAGCCCCTATACAACGGTACCTTTTGATTTTCGGTATTTTGAAGGTTTCTACCACAATTTCCAAACCAAATCAGTTGAAACTTTACATTTGGGGTTCTTGGGGTTCTAAGTTAACATCTTTTACTCTTTTCACTATTTCATTTTACTTTGATAAACATAGTGATGGAGGGTATAAAAATTCGGCCTGATCGAACTCAAAACCCTTTTTACTTGTCTTTTTTAATTTGGTATTTTTTTTTTCTGGGCAGCTAATTAGTTTATTTCTTGAAACTTCTAAAATCATGTACGATTATGTCATAGAATTCTCATATATAAGCCTTTTTTTGTTTTGCGGTTTAAATTATTTCTATGTCGAAATAATATTGCAAAAAATATTATTTTTATAATCCCTAATCAGTTTGAAATGTGCACAATGTGGTTATTCTTGAGAATTAAAATTATTCAATACGTATCTATTTTTTCTAGAATGCTTAAAGAGTCAAATTTATAACACAGTGCGACCAACGTTTTCAAAAATCTAGGGAAATTGCAGTAGGTTGCAATTGATAGATAGATTGAAAGTTTACATCGCAAAGTAACTTACATAGAGGGAGCAAGTTTTCCTCTCTTCCGCATTTAGGTACATAAGTGTCATTGACAATATACCTCCGAAAGGCCTATTTTTAACCTCTTTACACCCAAGTCAGAAATTGGAAATTTTCAATTGGTTGTCTTATCAAAACTTGGATGTGGACAATTTCTGCTTTGTGTACTGTTTTAAAACAAACATTTCGAAAAAATGTCTGATTGAGCTAATCAGAGCTGTACAGGATACTCCACAGGTCTTTTTATACCCTATACCACACTGTAGTCAGGGTATTATGTTTTCTGCATTTTTTTGTAACATGGAGAAAGAAGTGAGATAGACCTATAGTTCCATAGAATCACATTCGGAGTCGATATATGTATGTCTGTCCGTCTATCCGTCTGTCCATGTATTTTTATAAACAAAGTATAGGTCGCATTTATTGTCTGATCGAAATGAAACTTCTCACAAATCAGTTGTTTGGCTCAAGGACGAAGCCTTCGGAAATCGTTAATTATCGGTCCAAATTTAGATTTAGCTTCCATATACATCCGATTTCAATTTTACTGTGCGCCAAATGCGTAATATTCGTACAAATAGTATGTGTTTCAGAACATCTGACCTAATTCAGCCTAGAAAGAAGTACTTCAAATTTGGAGAAAATCGGTTCAGATATAGCTATATACATATATGTTTCATCCGATTTGGGGTAATATGCACTCCACAAAAATGATAATTTGTAGCAGATAATTTATGGAGCTCGAAAATACCTTTGTCAAATTTTATGGAGATCAAATCATATTTGAATATAGCTCCCACATATATCCGATATCACTTTTATTGTGCACCAAATGGCTAATATCAGCCCAAATAGACTGAATTTTGGATATCCGACGAATTCAGCCTAGAAGCTAGTACTTCAAATTTTGGTGAAAATCAGTAAAGATATAGCTGAATGTGTTTAAAATCTTTTCAAGATCGGTTTAGATTTGAATATAGCTCCCATATATATCTTTATCCGATTTCAGGTTTATTGTGCACCAAATGGCTAATATCAACCCAAATGAACTGAATTTTGGCAATCCGACGGAATTCAGCCTACTTTAAATTTTGGTGAAAATCGGTTCAGATAAAGCTGAATAAGTGTTTCACATCTTGTCAAGATCGGTTCAGATTTGAATTTAGCTCCCATATGTATCATTATCCGATTTCAGGTTTATTGTTCACTAAATGGCTAATATCAGCCCAAATGAACTGAATTTTGTGCAATCCGACGGAATTCAGCCTAGAAGCTGGTACTTCAAATATTGGTGAAAATCGGTTCAGATATGGCTGAATAAGTGTTTCAAATCTTGTCAAGATTGGTTCAGATTTGAATATAGCTCCCATATATATCTTTATCCGATTTCAGGTTTATTGTGCACCAAATGACTACTATCAGCCCAAATAGACTGAATTTTGGCACTTCCGATGGAATTGAACCTTGAAGCTAGTACTTCAAATTCCGGTGAATATCGGTTCAGATATAGCTGAATAAGTGTTTCAAATCTTGTCACGATCGCTTCAGATTTGAATAAAGCTCCCACATATATCTTTATCCGATTTCAGATTTATTGTACACCAAATGGTTAATATCAACCCAAATGGACTGAATTTTGACACTTCCCACTTAATTGAACCTAGAAGCTAGTACTTCAAATGTTGGTGTATATCCACACCAGACATCAGATACAGCAAATTTTATCGATCCAATAATTTTTTTTAATATCCTTATCGAAATCATATCATGACTTCAATGTTATTCGGTACTAGAGGTACAACATCATCCGTCAAATGTGTTGAAAATCGATTCAGAGTTGGATATAGTTGCCAAATTGTGACTTCTCTAAAGCCATGATACGCCTTCAAATAAGGTTCTAATAAATTTACGGGTGCTCTATTCAAAACGCATAATAATTCGGCTCCGCCCGACTTTAGACCTTTCCCTACTTGTTTTTTTTTATATATTTATTAATTGTCATAAAACTTATTTCTGTTGGTCAACTCATACCCTGGACTTTGTGGACACAACTAGAAGTGACTTCAATGATTAATTTATTACTCATATGTTTAAATAAAGATAAAATATTAATAAACTCATGATGATTTGAACACACACATGCCAACACTCAAACATTTCTAGTTCCATTTTTTGTTTATATATTGATAATCCACACTAATTACACGAAAAATAAAAATATTTATTTACCACAAAACAAAAAAAAAAAAAAAAAACGACAACATTAGTCAACCAGACACACCAACAAATATTCCATGTTTCGATGTTATCGAAATACACAAAAATCTAAAATATATCGAAACATACTTTATTTGCCCCCAATTACTTCGGCCATCGAATTGAATGAATTTCTTTTTGAAATTCTTCAAAGGGCTATTACACACTCAACACTCCTCTTGCCATTCTCATCAATCTATTTCGCTTGAGGCAATTTGACGCGTACAACAACGCTAAGGAGGAGGTATTCACTTGTTAAGTTGATAATTTCCGTTCCAAATTTTAATCGAAAAAATTCGATTGGTCTATCAACAATAAAAAAAGCCGTTGTCTAATGATTCATTTCATAAAGCGAAAAATTATTAAATGAAATGTATTTGTTTGATAGTTTATTTGGTGTTCTAATTAAGGTTTTATGTATTTTAAATGTTTTTTTTTTATTATTTGAATAGTTGGGGGTATTTAATTTGAATTTGAAATTTTCAGCTAAATTAACAAAGTTTGAAAAGTTGGGGATGATTTTCATTGATTAAACATAAACTCCCTTAGAAATTTTAGATAATTAGAAATCTGCCGTAAGATCGCATGAAGATGTATATCGAAGGTATAAAATCTGAACCGATCTCAATAAAATTTGACAGAAGTATTTTCGTGCGGTATGTGATGTCCAGTCTCAAATAGCATTGTTGTAGAGTGCATATTAGGCATATGAGAGACTTAAAACCCCAAATCGGATGAAAAATGCATATGGGAGCTATAGCTATATCTGAACCGATTTTCACCAAAATTGGAAGTACTTGTTTCTAGGCTGAATTCAGTCAGAATTGC